>NC_058409.1:126142529-126227813 GCF_002201575.2 Neomonachus schauinslandi
AATGCTGAGTGAGCAGGCGTGCGCACCCAGGTCACCAGGAAAATATGAGGGCCCCTTCATTCTGGGCCTCTTAACAAGGCATGCCCAACTCATAATCATTTCCTGGATTTGGAAATTTAAAATAAAACAACTAGAATAGGGGCGCCTGGGTGGCTCAGGCGTTAAGCGTCTGCCTTCGGCTCAGGTCATGATCCCAGGGTCCTGGGATCGAGCCCCGCTTCGGGCTCCCTGCTCTGCGGGAAGCCTGCTTCTCCGTCTCCCCGCCCCCCCACCGCCCCCGCTTGTGTTCCCTCTCTCACTGTGTCTCTCTCTGTCAAATAAATAAATAAAATCTTTAAAAAAAAAAAAAAACTAGAACAAAATCAATTAAAACACTAGCCACTCTGAAAAGATTCTTAGGATGTAAATCAATCACTTGCAAGTCAGAAGGCCAAGAATTTTAAGCTTGAAAACACTCTGGGAGCTCAAACAAAGGCTGGAGTAGTGTTTTCCCCTAACCTGGAAATAAAGCAAAGGCATTCACTCTGGACCTATTATGATATACACAACCTCCAGAAGACCCAACAGTATTTGAAGGCCTCAAAATCAACAATTTCATTTAGGCAGATCCAGCAGTTAGCTTGGTCATGAGAATCATCACCCAAAAATCCACCCCAAAAGCTCTTTTATCACTTGAGAGTGAAAACACATCAATGGAACCCAGATAACTAAGACATCCTCAGGTTATAAAACATTACAAAATGTAAATAGCTTCATGGTTCATCCCATGACAAAGCTAGTGGCTTTCTTACTTTGAGACTTATTCCAGGATATGCCTGAAAACACTGATTCCTGAGGTCTGTTGAGTAGGAGGACCCCTTACCCAATCACCAGGTAGAGATTTCTCCCCATCCCCTCAAACCCCAATTCCCTCTCACACATACACACAGAAACACACACTCCTATTGGTGGCTTGGCTTTCTGGAGTAGTTATTTCTTCCTTGGCTGAATTGTCCTCCTTATGACAGCACAGAGAGCTGACCCTCTCCTGTGACCCAGCTGAACAGAGATGAACTTTGAGTCAGAATCACATGCATCCATCCCTCCCAGGTAATGCAGTCAGATCCTGCAGAAAGAGTGATCAATGTATGTGAAAAGTGGCAATACTGTTCTATACCTCTTGTCAAAACAGTTGCTCCTCACGGCGTCCAGTATTAGAGGGTAAGAAGAAATAATTCATCCCTGGAGCTAACTTGCAAGACAAATTTCCATTCCTTAGGAAACACGAAGAGTTTTTACTACTACTCAACTAAGTCTTGCTAGACGCAGACAGGTGTTAAGAAAAATCAAACAGCAAATATTTATTAAGCAACAAGTCTGTGTGTGATGCTTGAGATAGAAAGAGTTAGAAGATACAGTCTTTGTCATCTTTGAAGGTGTAATCCCTTTGGGTGGAGAAGCCACGTATATTGAAAACAACCCTTAGGTGAAGAGATTGTTCTTAAGTTGGCAGATGGAAGAAAAAAGTTGGGACAGACCTTGAACTCCTAAGCTCTCATTCCTTCCAGTGCAGTGGAAATGCAGGCCTTGAAAGTAGAAAATGTGAGTTCAAATACTGTCTCCACCCTGTACAGGCTGTGTGACCCTGACAAGACACTAAATCTTTCCAAACCTCGCTTCTTCCATCTATAAAATGGGCATCATGCCCTCTATTGTGCATGGTCATTCTGAGCATCAGATGGGATACAGATGAAGTTAATAGAACATGGAAGATGTACATTCTATAATAGCTATAATATAAATACCGCAGGACAGAGAAATTAATAATAATTCATAAAGATCGCTATAAATTAGAGACGGAGTATACTATGTGAACTAGCTCAATCCTCCCAACAACACAGTTATTAGTCATTTTATCAATGAAGTTTAATTTCATGGACATTGCATTTTTAAGGCAAACTAATCTTTGCCACCAAGCAGCATGCAAATCCCTGAGTATTCCTAGGCTAAATAAAAGCTATAAAGAAGCACCATATCAGGTGTGGCCAAGTACCATCTTCACCCCACCACTACTAGCACTTGCCATGTCCAAAATCAAGTGCCCGTCAACACCCAGACAGTCAGGTGACTTGCATTAAGTACATCCGTGTTTTACATTTAGCTTAAAGTATACTCGTCTTTAGAATTCTTTAAGTCCATCTCATTTACTGCACAATTACTTCCCTCAGGGCAGTGGTTCTCAAAGAGGGAAGGATTTTGCCCCCAGGGGACGTTTGGCAGTGTCTAGAGACATATTTGGCTGTCATTAGTGTGTGTGTGGCAGGGGGTGGGGGGTTGGGGGGGGGTCTTGTGCTACTGGCTTCTAGTGGACAGAGGCCAGAGGATGCTGCTAAGCATCCTGCAACCCCCAGGACAGTCCCCTCATGGGGACACAGAGAATTATCCCACATAAAATGTCAGTAGTGCTGAGGCTGAGAAACCCTGCCTTAGGGGCAGAGAGGGAATCTTAGATTTCCTTGTGACTAAAGCAGATGCCCATAGGTGGTCAGAGACCATTTCTTGGTTGATCTTATAGTAAGAGCCCAGCTTCACTGAGTGCAGGCTTGCATATTCACTGTGAGCCACAGTACTGGAAGAAAGAAGAATTTCAACTAACCTTACTCGCAAAAAGACCCAAATGATATCTCACCAAAATGAAGAAATACAGCCCAAGTCTATGGACTATCAGCCAATGTCTACTGTTTGCTAGGGAGCTTTCATTTGGCTCTTTACTACTCAAATGGTGGATATTTTTGTTGGCCAAGCCAGTGCTCTGGGCCTTAGCTGAGTGTACAGAACCAAGCCTTCACCTGCCATGAACACTGATTTAAAGGGGTACTGAAGGGTATAGAAACTTTGTCCAGTCAACGGGTTTGATCAGGCTCTCTCTTCTTCAAGTCTACACCTGGCATTCTCAGTGACAACCTACTCGTGTGGGACAAACTCCCGCTACAACACACTTAGAGCCGGCAATGGGCATGCGCAAACATCACTCAATGGCCCTGTAAGCCTAGCACAGGGACTTCTGCTAGAGACGAGGAAAGGGAAGCTCAGGATACAGTGAATTTCCCAGTTACATAGGGAGGGGAGGGGTAGGTATCCAAACCTCAGCTGCTTCCAAATTCAGAGCTCTTTCCACTTTCTCACACACCTGCAGGGGAAGCCCATGGGAGCCTGTTTTATCATCTACTACTCAGACAGCAGGCAGCAGAGACCTGGGGGATGGGTCGGTCTCACCAAGACGTAGGAGGATGAAATGTGGGTCACCCGTATTTGGCTGCCATAGTGGAGCACGGGATAGGAGAAGCACAAAGCCTGGGAATCCCCCAGTGTCTGCAGCAGGTGTGTGTGTGGCAGGGGTGGGTGGGGGACAGCCTGGGATAAGTTTGAGACTGTTGGTAGGAATGGAGAGAGCGCGCCTCAAAGGCAGAATGGGAAGAGGTCTGGCAGAGGCCTGGAAGGTCCCAGACTGTTTCATTCCTTCATGAAACATTTATTGAGTGCTCTGGGCCAGAGGCTGTGGACACAGAGCCAGCAAGGCAGATAAGATCCCCACCTCCTCATAACTTAGATTCTAGGAGGAGTGATAGAAGATAAGTAAACCAGAAAAATATAGATGACTGTGTTAAGTGCCAGACAGAAATAAATAGGAAGCCGCAGTAAGAAAATACCAGGTTGGAAGGAGCATTATTTAGACACAAAATCAGGGGAATGCACTTGGAGGAAGTGACATTTAAGCCGAGACCTAAAAGATAAGAAGAAACGAGCTCCCTAGTGTGGCTCTTTGTGGAGAGGATAGGCGGGTCCTGCGTGGGGAACCTCAGGGCATGCCTGAGAAATGACCACTGTCCCCAACTGATGGTGGGAGGGAGAAGGATGCATTGGGGTCAGTAGCCATAAAATGCAAGACCTTGAATCTTGTCTGAGAGCCATGGGGAGCCAGCCCTGGGAAGTTTTATATAACAGAAAAACACTTCTGTTTTGAAATCTCCTTTGGCTACCGTGTGAAGAACGGACTAGAGAAAACCAATAACAAGAAGCAGGGCACTGCTCAGGAAGCCCTGGACCAGGCATGAGATGAAGATTCCTTGTGTGGGGAGGGCAGCAGGGCGCAGGGGACTGTGGAGGTAGAGCCGGCAGGACCTGCCGATGGAGGGCTGTGGGGCAGTAGAGGCAGGAATGAAGGCTGGTGGCTAAGTTCCCGCACAAAGGCAATTACTACAGGATACCATTTACCAAGATGGGGAAATGCAGGAGAAACAGATATAGGGAGGAGTGGAGCTCCATATTTCAACTCTCGAAACCAACCTCAGCCTTAAAGAGACCCATATTCTTTGCCTCCTCATCATTAATAAATATTTATTGACCAAATACAACGAAGACTCACTTTTTAAGAAATCTAAGACACGGGAAGTGGGGAAAAATAGTGCAAAGCAGGTGTAAGTTGATTGCATTTGAGATTTTTAAAAAGATACTATATAAAGATATAAATGATAGTTATCGAAAGGACTTGCACTTTCCACTCTATACTTTTCTTATTACTTTTATAATAACATTATTTTTTAAGAAAGAAAAAAGAGCTACTCCTCTGGAGTCAGGCTTTGTATTTCCGAAAAAACCCCTCTGAAAATGCACAGCATGTTTCCTCCTAGAAGCCATAACCTATTAGGACATCTGAAGGGAGTGGAGTTGGGAGGGAAAAGGACACAAGCCAAGTAGATTATGCAGACAGCCCATGCAGGATGCCCTGAGCATTTCCCAGCCAGCTCTCACGTGAGTCCTCCACTAACGCATTCGGATTCCAATCTGCCTTTTCTTTTTATTTCAGCAGGTTTCCATTTTTAAAATCTGGCACGCTCACTGTGGAGGCATGTTTAAAGTCAGACAGTGAGGGTTCCTGTTTTCATTTGGCTCCAAGCTGCCCACCTCTTGGTTGATCCATCAAGGTGAGCTCACCTCCTCCAGGAAGCCTTCTCTGACCATTCCAGGCTGTCAACAACTCCTTTTCTGGTCTCCATCGTTGCCGTAAGCCTATCTTAATTGTAACACTTTTCCCACCAACTTTTGAATATACATCTGTTTCCTCCATTAGACTAGAAGCTTAGAGTCGACATCTGCCACACTTTTTGTCTTCCCAACGCTTTTTGACACCTTTCCTGTGTTTGCAGAATTTCCCGTCTCTTGATTCCACACATCTTTAAGGTGGAAGGCAGAAACGTGCTTTCTAAGCTTCCCTTGCCAATCAGATGTAAGAAGCATGAAGCAGGGGTTGCCTCGTGGAAGCCATTCTGGCAAAGGCGGCTGCAGACATCCAACTCTCAAAGACAACAGCCGCTGGGAATCTTCCAGCCGTGTGCCCAACGTCAAGCATTGGTGCCCATGCACCAATAGGGGTAGAAGGGTCACCACTCGAGCAGTGCATTGCCCAGATTGGCTGCTTTGCTCCCAAGCCAGTTTCTCCTCTGCTAAAGCTTCTTTAATAAATTGCTTCTCTGCTCTAACCCAGCTAGAGTGCACTCTGTCGTTTACAGCCAAAAGTCTTAACTGACATCGTGAGGTCCTCAAGGCAAGGATGGAACCCCATTCACTTCTCTATCACTACTGCCTAGCAAAGTGTTACGTGCATTCCCCTCGCCCTACCAGAATATTGATTTAAACATTATTGAAGGTGCTCAATTATGTGGAATACATGAAAAGATGGATGCAGAAGCCAGATTGTAAATAATTAGCCTTTTAAATCCCCTTTCTTTCGGTGATCATTAAAGTGTTATTTGTCCCATAAGTCTTCTGACTAATTAGAGAAGATACACAAGAATGTAGCTTCCCAAACTATGTTCCTCTGGAATACTGGTGATGTTTCCATTGCTAACACTGAATAATAGGGAGTTTTTCCAAATACATATAGAAAATGTATTCAGTACATGGAATATTGTCAGTTTCAGGCTTTCGGTCAGAAAGTTCAAAAATCTCTGGCACCTGCTACTATGTTGTCAGCAAGTGCAGTGGATCAAACAGTCATTGAGCAAGTAAGCAACTATTGCAGCGAAAACTCAAAAGTGCTGGTCTGCTTAGTTCAACAATTTCCCCTTTCTGCATGCTCATTTTGTTCACTGGGACTGTCGATTACACACTTAATACGAATCCTATTTTCTGCTAGTGAAGTTGTTCTTAGTTCATATAACAGAACCCACTGATTCAACACGGCACAGAACGGACACCATTCTTGGCTACCTGAACTTTTTTTGAGAATTTCAGTTCTAAATTTCTACTGTGCTACTCTTCTCTTATGGGCTGAACTGTGTCCTCCTGAAATTCACATGTTGAAGCCCTAACCTCCAATACCTCAGAATGCGAGTGTATTTGGAAGCAGGGCATTTAAAGAGAGGCTTTAGGTAAAATGAGGCCATTAGGGTGGGCCCTAGTCCAATATGCGTGGTATCCTGAGAAGAGGAAATTTAGACACGCAGAGAGACACCAGGGGCATGCATGCACAGGGAACCACAATGTGAGGACACACGGAGGCAAGCCATCTGCAAACCAAGGGGAGGCCTCCGGGGAAACCAAACCTGCTGACATCTTGATCCTGAGCTACCTGCCTCCAGAACTGTGAGAGAATAGATACGGTTGTTTGGGCCTCCTGGTCTGGTATCCTGTTATGACAGCCCTAACAAACACCTTCCTTTTGGGCCTCCTAACTGTGATCAGAGCTTGCAGACCCGTGCAACGGGACATAAACTGGAGCCTCTGGCTGTCAACCTTCTTCCCCCTCAGCTTGTTCTCCTACCCCTGGCTGGAAAGGTGGGGGAGCAAATCATAACCACGCTCTGTGGCACCCATGGATGTCCTCCATGAACCGACAGACTCTCCACTCGCCACTCCCATCAGAAACTCATCCCTTTGTGCCAGACGCAGTGCTCCTTCCCAGGCACAAATACCAACAGGAGGGGTGACTGTTAAATTCCATTCACCTGACTGAGTTACACAGGGGGTCTGGCAGCACAGTCCGCGGGCACCAGGCCCCTCTGGAAGGGGACACACCAAGAGGAGACAGGAGGGGCCCAGGGACCTCAAAATTGTCTCTGGCCCTGTGCTGGCCCTGGGCCCCTGCCAGAGACGGCGGTTTACAGAGATGAGCGCCTCTCTGGGTGGCTAAGCCCCTGTGGGCGGAGGGCTCCCGCCTCACCCCTCCCTCCCCTCCCAGACGCCCAGCCCGGCGCACAGCTGCCCCAGATTAGTGTGTGTAACAGAGGACAGACGGCAGTGGGGGTGTCCCACCCGCTCCGACTCTAGGAGGCCTCTGGGAGGGTGTGTGAGAAAGCTGGAGGGCAGTGGTCTTCCCTCCGCGCGGCCACGTGGCGTCTCTCTCTGCAGTCGGTGAGATGGAGAAGCAGGGGTGAACTTGGCGATAGACGTAGAAGGTAGAAGGAACAGGAACTGGACGGCTGGGCGGGGTTCCTGGGTGGGGGGTGGAGACAGGGAGGAGCCAGGATCACTCCAGGATTACAGGAGTTCTGGCTTAAATGGCTGGAGAGACCAAGAGCTCATTCTCTGGCCGCAGGGACTCCCGGAGGAGGAGGTCTGAAGATAATCAGAGCTTTTATTATGGCAATTATCATGTTATACTTATGTGTTTCTTTCTCCAATAGACTGTATCCTCCCTGAGGGCAGAGCAGCACGTAGGCACTCCTCCATACTGCAGGCACAGGTTTGCAGCATTCATTCAGCACTCACCTACCCAGCACTAACTGAGGGCCCACCGTGTGCCCAGGACTGGTTCAAGGACTACATCGGCTCTAGAACTGCACGCACCAGACACACATATTTATTGTCTATTGGATAAATGTTTTAAAGGAAGGTGTTATATTTTCTTTTTTTCTATATTCTTGATGCTCTGGCATCTGGGTCCTTGATGACTCCCAGGGCTGGCAAATTCTTAGAGAAAGCAAACTAGTTGCCTGAGAGTACATACACCCCTCCTATGCAAACCAACCAATCCAGAATCTATATTGCCAACTACCCCCTTTACCGAGCTCTCACATGTCGACCGCTGCCCTAAATCACCCCAGAGCCTAAGGACTCTAGTCACGCCGGACAACCTGGGGCAGTCCGCACACCTTGGAGCCCACTGAAATTATTTAAACTAGCCAGTCCTGAGCTTATTTACCTGCCTCACCCATTTTTTCCTGGTAAAACCACAATAAAGGCTTTTACCTCCTCTTTCCCTTCACTCTCCTTCTGCTTCCTGACTAGCTCTGGTGCTTCCCCATGTGGCCCTGTGTGGCGTGCATACTTCCTGTTTCTAGGGATCTGTGCATATAAACTTCCATCAAGACCGGCATTCCTGTGTCTGTGGGTCTTACCGTACAGCGATGCAAACAAATCCTGGGTACATTTTAAAACAGATGGTTAAACATAGAGAAGCATTCGGTAACTGTAAATTAACAACTGGTTCCTTCCAAGCAGTACAAAGTACATCTTCAAAAGAGAGACAAGAGGTGTTAGTTCTATCATTATGTTAAAATTGAATGGAAGTGATAGAAAAAGCTAGTCTGGGGAGAAGATGGGACACATCTGTAACCAGGCAGTCCCCAATCTAACGTGAATTCATGGGTTTGGGGCAAGAATAAAGAGCAAGGAAAAAGCAGAATGGCCCTCACCATACACCCTGCAGAGCCTTGCACAAGCCAGGAGAACATGGAATGATCCAGTTAACACCTGCTGCATCAAAACAAAGAATCTTCCTTTTCAGGAATGACTTTATTAAAGCCATGCAAACCATCAACACAAGGAGATGAAGGAAGCGTTCTTTTTATGAGGTTTATTTCTTAATGGTGGCATCAGAAGCTCCCATTAATCATGCAAAGTGACAGGAGATCATGGGTACATAAAGCACATGCCACAACATCTGGTATCAAGTGAACATTCAAAAAATTATAGCTGTTATTGCTGTTGTTCTCAGTGATGGGCAAAATGGATTTTTTACAATATTTACATGACCAATTATCAAAAAAGACAATAAAATGAAATTCATTCAACCATATGGCTGGGCTGCACATAAAATTTCATCTTCTTTTGCTGTTTTTCATGAGTCTGAGTACACTTTAAGATCTCACCCAGTTTCTGATATATTAAGAATAATATTAATTGCCTCTGTATTTTTTTTTAACGATTCTATTTATTTATTTGAGAGAGAGAGAATGAGAGAGAGCATGAGAGGGAGGAGGGCCAGAGGGAGAAGCAGACTCCCCGCCGAGCAGGGAGCCCGATGTGGGACTCGATCCAGGGACTCCAGGATCATGACCTGAGCCGAAGGCAGTCGCTCAACCAACTGAGCCACCCAGGCGCCCTTGCCTCTGTATTTTGATGATCAGAAAAAATATCCTGATTATATTTGGTTCCTGGATATACACAAGGTGACGCAGTGGGGATGCTGAGAAATCACATCACTGGACCAGGAAGAAGCATGCCTTAACCGTGGGCATCTGCAGAGCTAGGACCCTTCCCAGGTACTGTGTGTGTTTATCTCCAGGAGGAACCAATCTAATCTTGAAGAAATGCTCTAAGGTCCTCTCTGCTAGAGACCTGAGAGAAACAGACAAGAAAGAGGCATCTAAGAGCCTGGCTCCAAATTAGATATTGACTTTTCCTACACCCCACTCACCCTGGATCAACCCAGGCTCTACAGATTTAGGTATTTTATTTATTATGTATAAAGTAACATAAATTATGATGTCTGTTTCTTCACAGGTTTCTCTATGAGTTTTATATGCCCAAACAGACAATACACAAAGGAATTCTGCCAAATCCATTTTCTCCGTTTTGAGCTCCAGATATGGGAGCGTCAGCACCCAATGAACACTAAACCCCCGGGGCAAGAAGGGACACACTCTTCTTGGGACGTGTGAGACTGAAAAACAGGGATGCTTAATCACCACTCCCATCCCGCAAGACCTCCAAAAGCTTCTCTTGCCTCCTTCGTCACACTGTTTCTCTCTCTGGAGTCTTTTTTTTTTTTTAAGATTTTATTTATTTATTTGCGAGAGAGAGAATGAGAGACAGAGAGCATGAGAGGGAGGAGGGTCAGAGGGAGAAGCAGACTCCCTGCCGAGCAGGGAGCCCGATGCGGGACTCGATCCCAGGACTCCAGGATCATGACCTGAGCCAAAGGCAGTCGCTTAACCAACTGAGCCACCCAGGCGCCCTCTCTCTGGAGTCTTTAAACATCCCCGATCCACCTACCAGGATATTGACTTAAAACTTTACAGACTGGTAATTCAAACAACAGGCAACGATGACGACCACAGGAGCCTAGACACATGTGGAAACCAGGACACGTCATGAGGAGTTACCTGTGCAGCAAGCAGGACAGGCACCCAACATCCTTAGCCAGAGCCAGCACCTGGGGCTGCCTGACCAACAGCTGTGCTTTGGCCCTGGCTGCGCATCCTTGTTTCCCCTCCAGCAGACTGTCCTGGCAAAACCCACTGAGCTGAGCCTGTGGGTATTAACCCATTCCTACCTTCAATGCCTCTTCGCAGGGAAATATAGATTCAATATCTTCATATCCTCTTCTGATGCTCACCCTAAGTCACTATCATCAGGAGAAACACCAACTTACCAGAAAATGGAAGGTAGGATACCAAGGCATATAAGAACCTAATTATCAAATAGCCTAATTAGGAATAATTAATATGCAGATGAAAAGACAACTGATAATGCATGGCAGTATCTAATGGTGGAAACCCACTCAGCCTAAGTTTATAGAACTCCAGAAACTGGGAGGGTCCAGCAAAGCTTAGAGGAGGAGGCAGACCTTGAAGACCAGGCAAGTTGCAGACAACCACTGAGAAGGAAACGTGCCCTGCAAATGGGGGCATGTGGGAAAGCACATGGCAAGTTTAGAGACTAATCAGTATACCTCTGATTAGTATACTGATTAGAGACTAGTCAGTATGCCTCCCTCTGGTAAAAACATGACATGGTCAGACCCAGGTACAGAATAAATCTATAATGACAGCACAAGTGATGTCACTCCTCCATTTTCCATACCCAAAACAGATATGACCAATGTGTCATAGTGATGAGCCTTGCTGTGGTCTCAAAATTCTTCCCAACACTGTGTTCCAGGAAGCCACTAATAGTCAATCAGAATTAGCACTTGTGATGAAAATCATTTTGTTCTCCTTGAGAGAGAATGGGGTAAACTTGGTCCAGGCAAGGAATTCTGGGGCTGGACACATCCAGATCACTGAGTCAGGACATTTTCCTGGATATTAGAAGCAACAAGGGTTCATGTTGGTTACGTATCACTCCCAGGGCCAGAAGGAGGTTTGATCTTGAGGGGTAGCTAGGCTGACACTCTTGGAACCATCTGGGCAACATCACCCCTAGTGTGACCCCAGGCTCCAAATCATTCCAAATTCTGCCAAAGGGGCCTTATAGTAGCTTATCCCCAAAGATGGCCACCTTTAATTCCTTCTTTTTCTGTGTACACATGCCACTTTCCTATTGAGAGGTAAAGTTTAATTCCTCCATCCCTTTGAACCTAAGCTGCTCAGTCAGTGGAATATGGCAGAAATGACACTATGGCAGTTCTGATCCAAGCCTTTAAGAGGATTAGCAGTTTCCGTTTCCTCTCTCTGGGGAGCCTGGAGCCATCATGTAAGAAATCTGATGACCCCGCCAAAGAGACCACCAAGAGACCAGATGGAAAGGGAGCAGCCCTGGGACTATGAGAGAGAGAGAGAGAAAGAGGCCCAGCCATCCCAGTCCCCCCACCTGAACCCAGCCATCCAGCTCTTCACTGCCATGGTCTCTGACAAGAGTGTGAAGCTTTCCTGGACCCTCTTGATCAGCCCAGCCACGAACTGAATCCCTCGGAGGGATCCAAGTCAATGCCACACAGAGCAGAAAATTGCCCTGCCAAATTCTGCCCAAATTCCTGGCCCAAGAATCATAAACAATAAAATGATTCTTCTCTTAAGCCCTTAAATGTGGAGTGGATTGTACTGCAGCAATAGATATCCAGGATTATCTGTGCATGAGCCCCACTCCACTGGCAACTGTAAGTACTTCTCAGGGCGCCAGGTTCTGACACGGATCCCTGCAAGTCCCCTGGTCTTACCGTGTCCAAGACAAGTCAGGTACCTGCATTCTGCATCGAGATGCCACATTTCTGATCACACACAGCCTTGGCCTCAGCTCCGTGATCCTCTTTTCTCCTTTAAGTCACCAGATACAATTTCTGAAGAACCCAAGTTAATCACTGACTTCAAGACTCAAAGGTTCCAAGTTTTGTCTATTTGTTATTCTGTTTTTAAAGGATACAAAGGGCAAACCTCTCCTCTTTTTGAGGCTGATGTCTTTGAAAGCTGCAGCCAGGACTTGGGCAAGGACTGGACAGCATGTTGGTTCAGAGCCTCCAAAGCAAGCCTGCAAGTCGGTGTGTAGATAACCTTCACTGGCTCCGGCCATGGTATAATCACAGATGGGTCTACTAAACCGATCCTGGTCTACTGAAGCTCAATGTGGCCCAAAAGCTCACAGAGTCCAGCCAGCCCATTTGGCAGATAAGGACATGGAGGCTTGAAGACCAGGCGTGGTTTATTCAGGGTCAAAGATGAAGTCAGCACAGCCTGTAGCCAGACCCCAGTCCCCTGAGTCACAGTACAGGAGTCCAGTACTGTCTGTCTCCCTATACTGATGGCACTGGGGAAGAGGCCGACACCCCCAGGGAAACACTTCCTCTGCGTACCCTCTGGTTTGTGTGTGGCCTCTGCACCATCCTTTGAATCACTTTGGTTTAAGGCACATATACAAGCCAAGCACAGGCTTGCTTCCACTTGGGGGTTTCTCTCCAAAAGCCCAAGGAAAACTGCACCATAGCCAAGAGCAAAAAGACCCTCTCCTCTATTTTTAACTCTCTTCCCATCCCCCAACACATGTATACAGTACCTCCAGTTATAGGATATTTTCTGGTTTAATACTGTACATGTGTACCCTCTGCCCTTTAATTATGTTGGATTGCATTTTTTGGTGCAAAACCACAAGGGTTGAACCTTGCTGGTTCCTGTTTTAGCAAAAAGGGTAAATCCAGATCCCTCTACCGATATCCATGTATCCATACCCATCTACCGATGAACATTCTGCATGGACCCTGGTGCCCACAAGTGCCCTTTTCTGCTCTGATTCTAGCCTGAAGACTAAGGCTTGGTGGCATCCCACAGAGACTCAGTAGGTCAGAAGAGCTCCTCAAACAATTGTTATTTTCACAAGGCATTGTTGGAAGTTGTTGCAACATGTACTTTCAATTACCATCAATAATGCCCTATGTGCCAGACAGTCTTCTAGGTGCTTTGCAAATGGGTTATCTCTTTTAATCCCCACAACGATCTGTTGAGGTAGGCTCTACTATCTCTGTTCCTTACAGATGAGGAGGCTGGGACTCAAAGAAGTTTAGAAACAAGCTCAAGGTGACCAGCAAGTAAGCTGCAGGGCCAGAATTTGAACAGAAGTCCAGCCAATTCCAAAATCCATGTCCTGAGCCACCATACTGCATTGATTTATATAAACTTATCTCCATACGGTTCATTAATGTAATTCATATTAAACATATAAAACCATAACCTATATAACAATCTCAGAGTGGTACAGAGATCATAGAAATACAGTCCAGCTTCCAAAGGGAAGTTCAAATAGTTTGTGTTCTTTTTTTTAAATTGAGATTTAATTGATATATAACATTGTATTAGTTTTCAACACAATGATTTGATATTTGTATATATTGAGAAATGTGGTTCATGTTCTTTACATGCATTTTTTTAAACATCATGGAGGAATTTCGTAGACCATAGCTATGTTTCCTAAAATCTCCCTTCTATCTTTAAACCATATCCTTCACCAACCAAACCTACTGTACTTCCCTCTTCAAGATCTGCCCCAAGTCTCCTTCCCCAGATAGAAACTGAACTCAAGGAGAGCAGCTGTTTCCTTGTGTACACTACACTCTCCCAAAGTGGCTCATTTTCAGCTAGTTTTTAAGGAATATTTTGATGTGAGTTTATGGCTTTGGAGAAGATACTGGAGGAGCTCAGTGGAAAGAGAGGCCACAGAGGCATGGAGGGCGGTGCTTTTTCTAAAACGTGTTTCCCACTCATGCAAGCTGTGCAGCCTTGCTCCAGACTTATATCTCCTGAAGAGAAAAACCTGTTGATGACTAACTAGCCTGACCTTAACCCTTACATAGACCTCAAAGAACTATTCAGTCGAGGCAGGCTCCTCCTCAGAGGGCGGGCCAGGGGCAGAAACCCCCTGGGCTGAAATCCTCCTGGGTCGGGAGGGCAAATGAGAGAAAGGTTGGAAACACAGTCTATTAATAATTTCTGTTCTGTCATATTTACATTCTGGGCTTGTGTATCTTATTGATTGATTGATTTTCCAAACACAGACTCTATAGTGAGAATCCTGTAGAAAGCTCAGGAGTATATTTTGTACACTGACTTCCTTAAGAGGGACAACAAAAACATCTGGGGGGAGGGGAAGAACAAGTGCAAGCTAAGAAATGGTTTTCCATTGAAAGACATCTTTCTAGTAGCTAAATACTTTCTTTAAAATCACTAAATACTTTCCAAAGAGTAAACAACAAAAGAGTTGGTACAGTACATGGAAGTTGTGAAGAGAGTAAATCCTAAGAGTCTTCATCGCAAGGAAAAAAAACTTTTTAAATTTTTCTTTCTCTTTTAATCTAATATGAGATGATGGATACGACCTAAACTTATTGCAGTAATCATTTCATGATACATGTAAGTCAAATCATTACGCTGTACACCTTAAACTTATACAGTGCTATACGTCAATTATATCTTAAATAAAAAAAGAAAAAACTGGGGGGAAGCAAGAGTTAACTAAATTTTTCTAAGTCTTATGACTGCCTAAAAGCCCATGATTTTAGAATACGGAATTGAATTAGTACAGTTATTCCTATGGCTTCTTGGAAAACATCATGAAATCCCTATAATTTATTATCATAATCATATAAAAATAATTTTGGTGAAAATTACCAAGGCCATCAGGCCCAAGTTTAAAAAAACGAAGGTTGGAAGGAGAGGATCCAAGCTGAAGTCTTCTCTTAATGTCTTATCAAAGAAGCATGAGGTTAGGCCTGAGCTGTAGGCAACCCCAAATGACCTTGACCTGAAGCCAAGATGCAAGCACAGACTTAAGCCCACCATGTTGCACGATTCCGGGGGTTTGACTTTTGCTTCTCTGAGTTGATCAGTGCACACCCTGTCCATGGCAGCCCAACTTTACAAATAATGATTTTCAGAGATAGCATTGCCTTTTCTGACAATACAGAAACATCACTTTTGTCTTAAAAATAGATTTGGGGGCCACAGAAGTTATTTGAGAAAGAACAAACAAAATCCAAGCCCAGAACAGCCAAAGATAAACACATGTCCAGGCTCCAGCCACGTGGCCCCTTCCCAGTTTCCCACGGGCCATTTATGGTTGGGACCAAATGCCGTAAGTAAGGGGTATGCTGTGATTGCTTCTGTCCCCCTACCAGCTACCCATGGTGGACAATTTTCATTTATAATTGTGGATGAGTTCTATCTGTGCTTGGAGAGGGGCAGGGAGGGGCTGTGGGGACCCAAGGGACTTAGATAAATAGGTTGCAAACGATATAGTGAAAAATGCCAGACCAAAATTGAAGAGAATGAACTTAGCCAGTTCAAACTATGAACGTGCCCTTCCCATCACCCGCAGCCTGGTATTGTTTTATCCTTGAACGAGTTGAAAACCCTGTGATGTTGTAGGCTTCCGGGACCAAAAGTTCACTTTTGCAGTGTTCACCTTTTCCAGGTTGGTGTTTACCTTTTCCACGTTCACCTCTCTATGGACAGTGTATTAGTCTGCTAGGGCTGCCATAACAAAATATGAGACTGGGCGGCTGAAACAACAGAGATTTGTTTTCTTACAGTTCTGGAGGCTCGAAGTCCAAGATCAAGGAAGGCACCTGACATGTAGACACCTGCCTTCTTACCATATCCTCACATGGCTTTTTCTCTGCTCACTCTCAGGGAGAGAGAGAGAGCTCTCTGGTATCTCTTCCTCTGCTTATAAGGACACTAGTCCTTATTACCCCCATTTAATCTTGATTACCTCCTTAAAGACCCTATCTCCAAATGCAGTCACACGAGGGGATGAAAGGCTTCAACATATGAACTGGGGGAGGGGGAGTGGAGGGGGAGACACAATTCAGTCCCTAACAGAAGACTAACGTTTCCTTCCAGATGGAAATGATGGGATTATTTTGCTTTTATTTTTTAATTTATTTTTAATATTTCATTTTGAAGTAATCTCTACACCCAACATGGGGCTCGAACTCACAACCCTGAGATCAAGAGCTGCATGCTCCACCGACTGAGCCAGCAAGGCACCCCGGGATTATTTTGCTTTTAAATAAATCTGCCTTCTGCCCATGCTCTCTCTTATAGCTTCCTACCATGCCCTTTGCCCAAGTTAGGAGGCTTCTCTTCACTCACCCCACGTCTACCTGCCAATATGCTTCTCTGCTCCTCCAACTCACCAGCCACACCTTCAAACTGCCGCCCATGGCAGTCCTACTCCTTGAAATAGGTCCCCCACTTTTTCCAGACATAATCTGGCTAAATCCTACTCACTGCCTTCAAAACCTGTTATTTATTTATAAATTGAGGTTATTTCTGAACAGGTTAACCTATGTGCTTTGTCTTCAAAAAGCTCAGAGTCAAAACTGCATCTGACTAGTGAGGACCATAGAGCAAAGATCTTAGTCAACTCTTTCATTCATTTATTCATTCATTCAACAAATATTTATTGAACACCGAATATATGCAGTCATCAATCCAGTTGTGAACGAAACAGGCAAAGAATCCTTCCTTCATAGAGCTTACATTCCTTCTGCCCATATTCTCCCTTTGCCCTGATTTCATCTGTTTTTGAAATATTTATTGTCCTTTGTCTATTTCAATCATATTGTAGTTGCAGATATTTCCAATCTTATTACACTGTATAAATCTATAATCTTATCGTAATGGTATGTTTTTTGCAAGGGTCCAATTGCTTTTAACAATAAACAAGTAGGGGAGCCCCCGGTTGGTTCAGTCAGTTAAGTGTCCTACTCTTGGTTTCAGCTGGGGTCACAATCTCATGAGTCCTGAACAGCAGGGAGTCTGTTTCAAGAGTCTCTCCCTCTGCCCCTCCCCCCCCACTCACACGTGCATGTGCATGCTCTCAAATAAATAAATAAAAATCTTAAAAAAAAAATAAACAAGTAGGGCCATTGTTTTCTTAATTTTTAAAAAATATTTATTTAAGAGAGAGAGTATGAGAGAGAGAAAGAGCACAAGCAGGGGGGAGGGGTAGAGGCAGAGGGGGGAGGGGTAGAGGCAGAGGGAGAAGCAGACTCCCCACTGAGCAGGGAGCCCAGTGGGACTCCATCCCAGGACGCTGGGATCATGACCTGAGCCGAAGGCAGACGCTTAACCGACTGAGCCACCCATGTGCCCCCAAGTAGGTTCATTGTAACATTGTAAGGAATAAATTTGATGCTATGTATAACATCCTAAGCACATTGTAAGCATGATTGTGAGGCTCAATACAAGGCACTTTTTTATCTTTGAAAATCCCAGATAATCTTTAAGACCAACCTCAAATCCCTTCTCTCTAGAAGTCTTTTTTTTTTTTTTTAAAGATTTTATTTATTTATTTGACAGAGAGAGACACAGCGAGAGAGGGAACACAAGCAGGGGAGTGGGAGAGGGAGAAGCAGGCTCCCCGCAGAGCAGGGAGCCCGATGCGGGACTCGATCCCAGGACCCTGGGATCATGACCTGAGCTGAAGGCAGTCGCTTAACCAACTGAGCCACCCAGGCGCCCTCTCTAGAAGTCTTTAATGGTACCAGAAAATGCAAGGATTTTCTCCTTTACTGTCTCCCCTTAGTACATATTCACCCACTGTATAGTTTGACACAGTGTTATACTCTCTAATTCTTCCCTGTGTATAAATCAGGCTTCCATTGGAATAGATTGTAAAATCTTGAATGTATATTCTTTTTTTTTTTTTTAAGATTTATTTATTTATTTGAGAGAGCGAGAATGAGAGAGAGAGAGAGAGAGTGTACATGAGTGGGGGAGGGTCAGAGGGAGAAGCAGGCTCCTCGCCGAGCAGGGAGCCCGATGCGGGACTCGATGCCGGGACTCCGGGATCATGACCTGAGCTGAAGGCAGTCGCCCAACCAACTGAGCCACCCAGGCGCCCTTGAATGTATATTCTTAACCCCTACAATACAATCTAGTTTCACATAAGAGATGAAGTAGTGTGTGAACATTCTCATTCCTACTCTCAGTATTTTACTTTTCAAATCTAGCCGTCTTTGCAAAACAATACATGGTTCCTTAACTGGGGTGAAGGCAATTCTTCTGCATTTAAAAGATAATTTGATTTACATTGCTAGAACACATCCATCATTTAACATGGGAAAAAAGCAATGATACTTCAAACAAAAGAAACATTTCATATAATTAAGAGTAAAGGACAAGAATATTAGTGTTTTCTATAATAGGAAAAATCGGCAGTCAAAATATTTGAGAAAAGAGCACTGGTTAAATCCTTTGTGGTGCATCCATTGGACAGAGTATTATGCATTCATTAAAAAACATGTGAAGGCGCTTTAATGAAACAGGAAGAAGTACACAATGTGCTATTAGATGGCGGGGGGGGGCAGTATTCAAAACAGCAGAGTATGCACTCAATTTTGTAAATAATTCATTTACATATCTACAAACACACAGAAAAAAAGATTGAACAGAAATGTCTTAGAAATGAAAAGTATCGGGCGCCTGGGTGGCTCAGTTGGTTAAGCGACTGCCTTCGGCTCAGGTCATGATCCTGGAGTCCCTGGATCGAGTCCCGCATCGGGCTCCCTGCTCGGCAGGGAGTCTGCTTCTCCCTCTGACCCTCCTCCCTCTCACGCTCTCTGTATCTCATTCTCTCTGTCTCAAATAAATAAATAAAATCTTAAAAAAAAAAAAAAAAAAGAAATGAAAAGTATCGGGCGCCTGGGTGGCTCAGATGGTTAAGCGTCTGCCTTCGGCTCAGGTCATGATCGCAGGGTTCTGGGATCGAGCCCCGCATAGGGCTCCCTGCTCAGCGGGAAGCCTGCTTCTCCCTCTTACACTCCCCTTGCTTGTGTTCCCTCTCTCGCTGTCTCTCTCTCTCTGTCAAATAAATAAATAAAAATCTTTAATTAAAAAAAAGAAATGAAATGTAAAGTATCTGTGGGTGGTGAAATTATTGATGAAAGTTTACGTCATTTTTATAGAGCTATTATTTTACAATTAGAAAAAAGAACACATGCGGTGTTGATATCTAAAGTTAAAGAAGGATTTCAAAGCATCCCTTCAGGGGCGGGTGCTGCATTGGGGAATGTGAGGACTGCCACTTATCGCAGGCGAGGGGTCAGGGCCTGGCCCCTGATCCTAGCATTCAGAAAGTATAGCTTTAAGTAATAAGGTTGCATTTCTTTTAAAATACCGTGTAATTAAGGCTTTCCACAAAGTCCAATGGATGCTTTTCACAAATAAGACAAAAGCTTCTCCAGAAATAAACATGAGTACTTTGTCCTTCCATTCAGAAAGAATGAAGCCCTTTGCTAGCCCATGTATGGGGCGGTGGGGGGGAGGGGGGGCGGGCAGGGAAGAGTGTGCCACTGAGACCAGCTGGTGGCCAGTGGTCATTTCCAAAAGAGAACAGGGAGGGCCAGTCATCTGAAATAAGCCCAATGGAGGGCATGGGCCATCAACTCTCAGTCCCTCTCCCCTGTCCCAGCAGACTGAGAAGAGAATTCATTGCTAGTGCTCATTCCTCCAGCCAATATCCCTGTTGGTATTTTTAACAAGGCATAAAACTTGCAATTCTATTAAAAACACATGTCTCTTGTTTCAAAGCATGGTTAGCAACAGCCACTGATATTCAGTAAACACGCCATCAACCAGCGGAACACGCTCATTTAACTCCAAGTCTCAAATTCGGAGTATTATATTTTTACAAAGAACATAGGACATTCTGGCTGGAATAAATTTTGAGATAATCTCTTGGGCCTTCTCTCTGACTTCTTGAAAAGACTCTTCAATCTGCTTGAAAAAAGTAACTATCCCATTTTTACCATTTCTCAAAGAAAGAAGATCAGTAGGGCAGACTTTTAAAGAGTGGGGGATAGGGAGAAAAGAGAAGGCTAATGAACTGCAGAGCAGGCAAAGTAGAATCCGAGAGTTGGGAGGCTGTCAGCCCCTAGATCTCTATTGTCAGACAACACCTGTCGACGAAAAGTCCCTACTGGAATAAGGGCTTTGCTTAAACATTGCACAGACTGAATGTGTTCCCTCAAAATTCATATGTTGAAGCCCTGACCCCCAGTGGGCTGGGGGTATTTGCAGTATTTGCAGGTGGGGCCTGTGAGAGGTAATTAGGGTTAGATGAGGTCAGGAGGGTAGGGCCCTCGTGACGTAATTCATGCCCTGGCACAAAGAGAAAAAGACACAGGCCTCTCTTCCTCCCCTCACGCACCATGTGAGGGCATTAAGGAGAAGCCACCAGCCGGCTGCCAACTAGGAAGAGGGCCCTTTCCACACACTGAATGTGCCGGCCCCTGATCTTAGACTTCCCAGCCTCCGGAACTGGGAGACGTAAGTGTAGTATGAGCCACCCAGCCTGTGGCGCTTGCTGGTAGCAGCCTGAGCCGACGAGGACATCATTCAAGGAGGGAAGATTTGAATTTGCTGAACTCTGATGGCCATTCATTGCCGAAAAGCTTGGGCTCTGCCGTGAGACAAAAGGCTTTAAATCCACTCCCCACCCACCCCACCCCCGACAGCTAGAGCAGCTTAAAGTGCCTAAGACTTCATTTTCCCGTTGGTACAAGACGGATAGCAAGGATGCCTCCTTCGTGGGATTGCTTGACGACTAATGTGACACAAAAAAGGCCACTACCAGAGGGCCTGGCATGACGCGCTCCCTAACTCCTCTCCCCCTCTGCCCACAGTAATGCCGCACGAGAAAGTCAGTATGAAGACCCTATAAGCCAAGGGTGGGTGGGGAGAGACAGAAAATCAGCCAGCAAAAAACTGCGACCTGACTGTGTGTCGGTGCGTGGGAGTTTCTGTGGAACGCAGGCCAAATGGCTGCTTAGGAACCAGTTCCATGCACACAAATTCCCAGGCATCTCAATGCTTCCCCTCAAATCCTGCTGCAGCTTGGGGCGGAGAGGGAAGATGGGGAGGAAGCTCCAGATCCGATATTTTAGACTCCAGGGAAGGAAACAGAAAGCCTTCTTCATCTGGGCTCCCCAGCTTGCTAATTAATGTACGGACTGGAAACTCTTCTCATGTTATCGGCGCCTGCACATCTTCTGGTTATCAGGAAAGCATCTGCTCGTTATCCCCACGGTTTCCAGATGTGGGAGAGGACCGGAGTTGTGTCCCCAGATGCAAATGTATGACATCAAAGCTGCCTCAGGCATTGGTGGTCCCTGCAGTGTTAGGGCTTCAGGGAGATTAGAACAGGTATTGGTTTTTCTAATTAAAACAGAAAGCTTTCATCTCGGGCACCTGGGTGGCTCAGTCGTTAAGCATCTGCCTTCGGCTCAGGTCATGGTCCCGGGGTCCTGGGATCGAGCCCCGCATCGGGCTCCCTGCTCTGCGGGAAGCCTGCTTCTCCCTCTCCCACTCCCCCCGCTTGTGTTCCCTCTCTTGCTGTGTCTCTCTCTGTCAAATAAATAAATAAAATCTTTAAAAAAAAAAAAAAGCTTTCATCTCTGAGGCTTCAGAGGGGATTGTGAACAGAAAGTCACCTGTGTATATCCTAGAGGTCTGCTGTTTAACTGGTCAAGAAAGAGTATTTATCCTCACTCTGCCCCTTTTCCATATAGAACTCGGGCTTCGGTCACTGGACAAATATTTACATGGGATCTACTGTGCACTCAGGACTGGGTTTGGACAACACCTGGACAACTCCAGGACTGGATGGAGCCTGAGACCCTGTAGCCCCCCTGCGGGATAGGAGCCCAACCTGAGAGCATGCCTAGCTCCTAACACTGCAGGACGATTCCCTTTCCTTTTTCCCACTGAATCGAAGGTGAATGACCCTCCAGGCCTACCCAGCTCTAAAGGGTTTCCTGGGATGTGGGACCTTCAATGCTGGGGTGTGGGACAGTCCTGGCAAACTAGGATGAGTCGGTCACCTTGCTCATGTCCCCTCTTCCTTTCTCTCCCTTGGTCGCACAGTGGCTTACCCTTCCCTCGCTAGGAGACTAATATATCACAGCTTGAAAATTTGGGTGGGGGGTCTCAGTTTCCTTATCTGTACAATGGAAAGAATAGAAAACTCCCTTTCTCAGGGATGTTGGGGATATGAGCAGGGCCTTACAGGGAATGTAGCAACCCTGGCTTAGATTAAGTGCTCAGAGGAATGAGGTAAATAAATAAAAGGACTGCAGCTGGAGGCTGGGAGTGGGGGTAAAAGGGAGCAGGAACATAGGAAAGGAACAGAGTAGGGGGATCAAAGCAAGGTCCTCAAATCCTTCATTTCCGACCACTGGAAACCATCTGTTTAACTCATGGGCATCTCAAGCTCATCCTCCTCTGTCTACCAACCCTTTCCTTTCCAAGCTTGGCCCCCACCTCTACCACTGTTCCCTTCTATCTCCTAAAAGGCCCCACCCATCCACGCAGCCCAAGTCTGAAATTAGGCCTTATCTTTGCTTTCCCCTCTCCTTCTTGCCCGGACCTCACTCATTGCCTCTTTGTGTGGAGTCTTCCTCCTGGTCTCTCTCACACTTTGTCCCTGTCAACCCAGTCCACTAGCTCTGCGCTGTCATCTGGGCCAGTCACTTCCCTGCTACAACAGACCCTTGTCTCCAGTCTGTTCCCCTCCAACCAGACTCGATTCAGAAGCCAAAGTGGTCTTTCTAAAGCACAGAGCTGATCCTCAAAACCTGTCCACAGATGCCCAAGTTTGGGGGATTCCACTCAGAATAGTTAGGGGATCCCCCACCCTCCTTTCTAATATGGAACTTCTGAGCCCTCTGGATGATGTCCTTCACCCCTCACTCTACACCCTCAGTTAGCCATCATGAGCCATGTGTGGTTTCCTGGACACTTGGTGCTGTTTCACACCTCAGTGTTTTCAAAATTCAGCTCAAAAACAGCTTCTTCTGGGAAGACATCCCTAACCACCACTCCCACCTTCCTAAGATCACTTGGGATGTAGATGCTTCTCTGTCCTACCTCACCCCTCTCTACCATTGCTCCTACCACCCTGCAGGGTACAGGGTATTGACTTGTCTTTCTTCTCTACCAGAACTCAAGCCCACCGAAAGAAAGCAGGGACTCCATACTTATTTACTTCCCATATATAATGGCAGCTCAGCACTTGGAACACACTAGGCACTTAAAATAGCTGTTGAATGAATAAATGAAAACCAGCAGCCTCATCCATACGACACACTGCCAATGCCCAAAGAGGGTTGACATTCAGGAGTCAGAGCTCCACAGAGAGAACAGAAAATACTCCAAGCAAAGATAAATCCCCCTCTTACTCTCCCAGCCCTGGCACAAACCATGGTGGGGAGGAAGAATGGGCTTGGGCTTTGGAGGCAGATGCAAATGTATGACATCAAAGCTGCCTTAGGCATTGGTGGTCCTCGCAGCGTTAGGGCTTCCCCAAAGTCCAAAGCTGCCATCTGCCTCTGCGGGTAGTCCAAGTGTGGCCCTGGCCACCTGCTTAACCTCCTGAGTGTTGTGTTCCTACGTCATCATACAGGGAGAGTAATAACCCATATCGCTGTGTTATTATGAGGAGTAAATGAAATTATGTATGTAAAACTGTTGGTACTTGGCAGGCATTTAGAGCTGGTCCTACCCAGCCCCCTTCCTTTCAATGTCACCGAAGCAGAGTCAGAGCCTAATAAAATCTGTGTTGCCAACACACACAGGCAGTTCCTGCTGGTAAGACTCAATCTAAAGAAACAGGGAAGGAGGCAAAAATTCGCTTCCTGGACTGTAAACCCGGAAGAGATAGGTATGGCCCACAGCACCTGGACTGGGTTCAAACATCTTCCGCTTCCTTGACTCGAAACACAGAAATCTCAGGACTCCCCACACCCAAAAGGCAGCTCGCAGGGGCTTCATGCCTACATTCCCTCCCCCTGCCACACACGTTCAATGCCAGAGGAATAGATCAGGACACAGGACAGACAGTAGGCTTTTCCCCATCTTCCCCACTTCGAAGATCACCGTTTTCTGCAAAGAGGAACAAGAAAGTCTGAAAGAGAACAGGAGGAAATGTTAATAGTGGTTACCTCTGGGGCAAGATTCCAGATGTTTCTTTTTTAATTTTCTTAATCTCCTTTTTACTTTATAACTCTAGAGTGAATTGCTTCTCTTGTCTGAAAACATTTACAATGCCCGTGTTATCCTTAGTAAAGGACCGATTTTCCTGAGTCCCAGGCGAGTTATGCCCCTGTGAGCGCATTTAATTTGTAACGTTCAGTTTTGTTCTGGAATCTCTGACAGAGGTGGTTCGGAACTCTGTGGCCCGGGGTCCAAGGATGCTCCTACCACCATGATGACCCTGGAACCTTCCAATTATCAAGCAGAATCACTACAGCTTTTAAGAGGTTAGCTGAAGAAAGATCTCCCCCAACACAGGATGCAGGCTCATTCAGCGTACCCACGGTTGTCTCTATGGTCAGTGCTCATGGGTAAGAGAAGCCCAGAGCTGGGGACAGATAATGAGGAAGAGAGTGGTGGAGGCTGAGACACTTCATAGGACAGTTTCTAGGGAAATTTACCCCTCGTTGAAAGAAAGCAATGAGAGAACCACTGAAACTTGCCAAAGCCCCTCAAGATTCTTGTAAAGGGTCTTTTTGGCTCAGTTAAGAAGAGGTGTGGGCAAACAAACAACAACAAATAACCAGACTCTTAAATACAGAGAAAATCTGATGATTGCCTGAGAATAAGGGAGATGGGTGAAATAGGTGAAGGGATTAAGAGGTACAAATTTCCAGTTGTAAAACAAAGAAGTCATGAAGATGAAAACTATAGCATAGGAAATATAGCCAATAATATTGTAATACGGTCGTAGAGTGACAGAGGGTGACCACACGTGTGGTCAGCATTGTGTAATAAATACAATTGTGGATTCACTCTGTTGTACATCTGAAACTAATGTAACAGTGTTGCCAATGAACTTCAATTAAAAAAAAAAAAAGAAGAGGTGTGGAAGAACTCCTCTGCTAGTCCAGGCTTTGTTCATTCGTTTGTTTGTTCATTCATTGACTCACTCATCCGTCACTCACTGAGCCCCTCTAGGGAGCAGGCATCCTGTCTGTGGGGCAGGATGATTAACGAAGGCCATCTGCCCCGTATTCCCATCAACACCATCACTCAAGAGGAAATCTTAAGGAACAACAGTGGTTGGGTGTTTGTTTTGCTCAGTGAGTGTACACGTGGAGGGGGGCACAGGAATATGGAAATGAAAAGAAGCATAAGGAGAGAGAAGATGGCTGATGGGAGAGACGAATTGTGGAGAAGAGAAGCAAAAGGTGTCTAAGTAGGACTCTGAAGACATTATGCTCCTCTCTCTTCCCCATGAAATATGCATTTTCCCTTCAGTTCCATATAAACTTTGCTGATAAGGCAGCTCCCGGCTCCAAGCTGATCGGGGCAAACTTGAATGCCTGCAGACCACTTTGGCTCATTCTGAGCTCCCACTGTGGGTGGCAGGAGAATGACCAGCCCCACAGCTTCATCAGCATAAGACAGAACAACACAAAATGCTTTTCCCCCTCTTCCTGCCTGACCTACAGATTCCGTCCCCCAGTGGGGCAGCCAGAGAGCCTGGAAACCTCCGGGCCAATCATTAACTGCTCAGCAGGCCCCTGTCACGCACATCCCCTCAACCTAGGATTTCACTTCACACCAAGGTCCTTGCCAGATCCAAAGCTGCCTCAATCCTGAAATTTAAAACAAATATGCCGCCAAACCCAAGCCAAGCAGCGCCCTCAGGACAGTAGAATGCAGCTGAAAGGAGTGCCGTCCCATTTGGTGGCTCATCCTCCCTGGGCCTGGGCGGTGGCCGGTGGCCACTGGGACCCTGTCACCGGCTCTCACACAGCTCCGTGGCTCCTCTCTGTGGCAGGTGACAGGCCAGGCTGGGCCTGTGGAAACATCATCACGCTGAGCCCTCACAGAAGTCCATGTCCCTCACTTCGTATCTCTCATGAGAGAGGCAGGCACCTAGCCTGAGGAACAGCCGGAGGCCTCGGTGTCCTGGCTGACCTGAGCTGGCCCAGGAGCCTGACAAACCTAGGGCAGAATGCCACGAGGCTGGACACGGACGACTGCCTGGAATGCAGCGAAGGGTAGGATACTGAGTCAGGCCGGAGCCCCGTCCCCTCTTCGGCACCACCCGTGACCACCCACCACAAACCCTTACACTTGCCTGTACTTCTGCTTTGTACCATCCCCGACATTGTCTTCATCATCACCACCACAGGTACCGTTTACTGAGCACAGTAGGCTGGACAGCGCCCCCCCCCCCCCCCCCCAGATATGTTCACATCCTAATCCTGGGAACCTGGGAATGCTACGTTATTTGGAAAAAATTGGGGTTTTGCAGATGTGACCAAGGATCTTGAAAGAAGGCGCTTAGCCTGGATTATCTAGGTGGGCCCTAAAATGCAGCCACAGGTACCCTTACAGCTGAGAGGCAGAAGAAAGTTAGACGGAGACACACAGAGAAGACACGGAGAGCGGAGGAGGCAACGTGACCACGAAGGTCCCAGTGATGTGGCCACAGCCCAGGAACATGCATAAGAAGAGTCCAAGAAGCAAAGGAAAATTCTCTCCTAGGCCTTCTGAGGCAGCAGAGCCCTGTCAACACTTTGGTTTTGGACATCTGACCTCCAGAACTGGGAGAAAAATAAACGTCTGTTGTTTTAAGTCACGGGGTGTATGTTGATCCATTAGGGCAGCCCCAGGAGCCGAGGACACCGAGCACCACACCACCATCATCACAGGCAGCCTTTACTGAGCACATACTGAGCATCCACCAGCATGTTCCAGGCACCAGGCAGCGTTAGGCGCTTTGTGAGGTTGCCAACAACTCTGTTAACTTCCATTTAACAGATGAGCAAACTGAAGCATCATGACAGAAAGGAACTTGCCAGAGCTATTTGCCAGAGCCCCTGAAACACAGCCCTGTCCGGCTGCTCTTTCCAGCCAGAAGGCCGTAAGTGCTTTGACAGCATCCTCCTTGCAACCACCTCAGGAATTTGCACATATGAGTTGAGCTCATTTTTATCCCAAATGATATTTTTACCAGAGTTATCACTGAGGCTTGGCTCTTCCCAGAAGTCAGGGGATGACTAACAGTGGGGCCAGGACACAGCGTTTCATATGACCTGAGTGGCATTCTGATGACTGCCAGCATCCACATAGCTCAGATGGGCCTGAGGGAATTTCTTGTTCTCCTTCCTAAGGAAGGACTTTGAAGCCAAGACCCCACCAATAGATACCTCAGCACTGACCACCGGAGCAGAAAAACAACACAGTATCTTTGCCCTCTTTTGGAACAGAGATTAAGGTAAACTGGACACACAAGGAGAACATCATAACCTTCTAGAAGGCTCTCTGGCCCAGACTCCTGAGCACCAGAAAGGATTCCTGTACTTTCTCTAGGAACAGAGAGGAGAATCTCAGAGGTCAGCATTAGCTCCACTCAGGAATCTAAGGATATAATCAACTTCGACAAGGTTCAGCAGAATCCAGTCTGAAGGGGTGGGGGAGGGGGTCCAAGGACTAAATCTCACACCAACATCTTTAACTTCTCTTATTAGACTCACCACATACATGGGAGGAGGTGGCTGGCCTGACCCACAGTTTCCCTTGTACAGAACATACCTTGTGGCTGGATGTGGTTCCATGTGGAAATGGGTGTGGACAAGACTATGCTGAATCCCACAGATGCCGGGCCATTCAGTCCCAGGCCCTGGCCATCCCCATCCCTGTGTAGAGAGCAGTGATGGTTTCTGGTTACCTGAGTTACCAGAAATGCTAATCACCCCAGGGAGGCCCATAAACTCAACAGAAACTGCTACAAGAGTAGCCATGCCTTGCTGTAACCTGTCTAACCACCCCCTGTTCTGCAGAGGAAACCTTGTTCCCTCAAGTAGAGCAAATATTAAGTCAACTTTGCAGGAGTGTATTCATTCAATCTTCACTGAGGAGAATAGAAAGGGAGGGGACCCTGGGAGGTCATCACCACCGTGGAGTGGCTCTCTTCAGCTTCCAGCAGTGAGAAGATAGCCTGTTGTCCATCCCTCCACGTCCCAGCACTCAATGCTTGCAGCTGGTTCTGTACATCCAGCACCCACCCTGGGTGGATGTACAGAGTGGGCCAGAGGCTCAGCGTCTAACCCCTTGGGTTTTACCACAAAGGGGTAGTCAGCGGGGTGGGGGGTAGTGTGGAGAATAATAAGAGGCAGTAAGAAGCATGGACTATTAGCAAACCTAAGGTTCTGGCACGTTCTCTGTGTAACCGGAAACTCTCAGAGCATGGGACCTTTGGAGGTCAACTAATTCAATGGCAGCCAATCTAACGAGAAAGGGGCCAGCCTTGCTCATCTCTTTACTGCCTCCGCAGGGGGCTTGTTTAGTCACACCAGGTCCACAGTTCCTATTTGCAACTCCTAAATCCAAAGAGCTCTGAGAACTGAGTTTGTTTTGTAAGGCATTTGGCAGCAAAACTGCCTGATGTGCACTGTCTTAAGGCCATGTAGAGTCTTTCTTCATCATACTCTGGTAATATTCCTATATTTTGCTGTCAGATTATAAATTCATTGATTATGAGGTGCTACTCCAGAGCCCCCCTGCAAGTGGCATATAACATATGCATCGAGTGACCATTCTAAAGGATCCAAAAAAAGAGCTGAGTTCTGAAACACATGTGGCCTTGAGGATTCGAGTAAGGAATTGAGAAGTTCTAAGGTTGAATGTGTTTCTGTGTTTCTCTGCCAGACTGGATCCACACCTACTGGAAGTCTTTACTGATGAACCTGATCTTGCTGTGAGCTCTCCTGTCCTCAGAAACCTTTCTTGAAGCTCAGTGACTTAGTTTGGACCTGCTGATGAATTTCTTGTGCATTTGCGAGCATCACGAATATATATGATTTTGTCCATTTTTATGTCTCAAATGAATTGCCAAATGAATTAAGTTCCCTCTGGGACCTAATTACCTGCTTGGGTTTAGCCTCACTGCACCAACTCCACTGCCCTGCACATGTCAGGTGTACAAAGATCCTGAGTGCTTAGGCCCTCACCGCACTGATTCCAGAACCCTGCAACTGCAGGCATGAGAAGAACAGGGGAGTCTAGAAATGCGATGAAAATTCAACAAGATGGCAGATTACAAAATTAATATATGAAAATTATTAGCTTTAATACATACAAAAATAAGTTTGGAAAATACAGTGGAAACTAATACAAATCTTCCTCAACTTGCAGTGGAGTTACGTCCCAATAAACCCATCATAAGTTCAAAGTATCCTAAGTCGAAAATGGATTTAATACATGTAAGCTACATAACCCACAGCTTAGCCCAGCCTACCTTAAACATGCCCAGAACACTTGCATTAGCCTCTATGTAGGCCAAATCATCTAACACAAAGCCTACTTTATACTAGTGTTGATTATCTCATGTAATTTGTTGAGTACTGTACTGACGGGGGACAGCAGTGTGCTTGTATGGGAAAGAACGGTTGTACGTGGGTGGGATTTTTACCCTCATGACTACATGGCTGACTAGCAGCTGCAGCCGCCACATTGCCCGGCATCGTAAAAGCGGATCGTACTGCGGATGGCCAGCCTGGGGAAAGTTCAAAATCCAGAATTTGGAGTACAGTTTCTACTGAGTATGTGTTGCTTTCACGCCATCATAAAGTTGAAAAATCATAAATCCAACCACTGTATTTTGGGGACTGTCTGTATCTCCACTTCCAATAGAAACTGAAAAAGACTTTTATTTTTTTTATTTTTTATTTTTTTTAAAGATTTTATTTATTTATTCATGAGAGATAGAGAGAGAGAGAGAGAGAGGCAGAGGGAGAAGCAGGCTCCCAAGGAGCAGGGAGCCTGATGTGGGACTCGATCCCAGGACCCTGGGATCATGACCTGAGCCGAAGGCAGACGCTTAACCATCTGAGCCACCCAGGCGCCCCTGAAAAAGACTTTTTTTTTTTTTTTTTTTTAAAGATTTTATTTATTTATTTGACAGAGACAGCGAGAGCAGGAACACAAGCAGGGGGAGTGGGAGAGGGAGAAGCAGGCTTCCCGCTGAGCCGGGAGCCCGATGTGGGACTCGATCCCAGGACCCTGGGATCATGACCTGAGCCGAAGGCAGTCGCTTAACCAACTGAGCCACCCAGGCGCCCCTGAAAAAGACTTTTAAAACCTTGATACATTGATATTCGGTAAGAAATATATATCTATAAATACAAAGATATTCAATAAAAATATGCCTGGCCTATTAATAAGAAAGCAACTTTAAAACTTTTTTTTTTTAAAGATTTTATTTATTTGAGAGAGAATGAGAGAGAGAGAGAGCATGAGGCGGGGAGGGTCAGAGTTGAGAAGCAGACTCCTCACTGAGCAAGGAGCCCGATGCGGGACTCGATCCTGGGACTCCAGGATCATGACCTGAGCCGAAGGCAGTTGCTTAACCAACTGAGCCACCCAGGCGCCCTAAAACTATTATTTTTTTAAAAGATTTTATTTATTTATTTGACAGAGAGAGACACAGCCAGAGAGGGAACACAAGCAGGGGGAGCGGGAGAGGGAGAAGCAGGCTTCCCGCGGAGCAGGGAGCCCGACGCGGGGCTCGATCCCATGACCCTGGGATCATGACCCGAGCCGAAGGCAGATGCTTAACGACTGAGCCACCCAGGCACCCCTAAAACTATTGATAAAGAAATAGTATTAGTTTGTTTTGGTATAATTGTAGATGGCATCATAGCTATATTTAAAAAAATAATCTTCAGGGTGCCTGGCTGGTACTGTCGGTTGGGCGACTGACTCTTGATTTTGGCTGAGGTCATGATCTCACGGTTGTGAGATGGAGCCCAGCACTGGGCTCCACGCCGGGGGCAGAGCCTATTTAAGATTCTCTCTCTCCCTCTGCCCCTCCCACCGCGTTCTCTCTCTTCTCTCTCTCTAAAATAAATAAATAAATCTTCAAAAAAAGAAGTCTTCATCTTTTAGAAATACATACTGAAACAATTAGAGATGGAATAACGATGTCAGGGATTTGTTTGAAAATAACATGGGGAGGGGACGGGTGTGGATAAGTAACTTGCGGCCATGGATTGAGGGTAGTAGAGGCTGTTTAATGGGTACAGAAAGGCTCATTTTACTGTTCTCACTACTTTTGTGTATATCCTAAATTCTGCATACTAAAAAGTTTTTTAAAAAATCTATTGAGGGACTGGAAGACATTTTTAAGTTGAGAGAACGACCTAGCTTGCTTTTAAATAAAAAGGTGTGATTTTGTTTTCCTCCAAATTTACTATAAATTCAATGTGAACTTAATTAAAATACCAACAAGGAGTACTTTAGAAAGTTCCTCTGGAAAAATGAACATATAATAGCTAGGAAAATTAAGAAAGAGTAGGAGTGATGGGGTTTAGGGCAAAGAAAGCCTGGTCTTACAAGCACTAAAACTTAATTAAAGCAACTTAGTGATAGAGAACAAATAGGGCAATCATGCAAAATAAAATTCCAGAAGTAGGTTTAGGTGCCTACTATGTGCCAAGCGCTCTTGAGGAGGCTGGATAATAGACAAAAATTCTAAACTTTAAATAAATAAAAGAATTCTTATGGTAATAAATGCCGCAGAGAATAGGAAGCAAAACAATGAGATAAAAGAGTGAGCAGGGTGACTTTTGAGTTGAGACCTTAGAAACTCGTCAGGACATGGAAGGTCCAGGAGAGGCCCATTCCAGGCAAAAAGGAATGAACTTCATGTGTTCAAGAGAAAGAAGACTGTGGAAAACAGGAGAGGAAGCCAGGAAGATAAGCAGGGGACAGCTTATACAAACCTTGCAGAGGCTGGTGAGGAATCTGGATTTTAGTCTAATTGAGATGCAAGGCCAGTAGAGGGTTTTAGTCTGCAGATACGATCCTATTAGCATTTTTTGAAAATCACTCTGGCTACCACAAAGAGAGAGGGCTCCATGAAGACAAGCATGCACATGCAATTTTCAGTTTTCCCCAGCAATGGTCTACCCAAGAAATCATGTTGGCATAAAGCAGCTAGAAGTGGTGGAAATGGTTATAAGTGGTCTGACTTGGGATACAATTTTGACCTAATGCCAGTTTGCTGATGGATCAGAAGTGAAGGAGGAGAAAAAGAAAGGAATCAAGGATTATGCCCAGTGTTTTGGACTGAATCACTGAGTAGATGATGGGGCCATTAACTGAGAAAGACAGGATGAGGCAGAAGTACGTTTGGCAGTGATGGTAGCACATCAAGGACCCTATTATCATTAGGATATCTATCATTTGAGATGTCTATCAGCATCCAAGGAGAGTTGGCAATGGGCAGGCAACTGCTACGTGAGCATGGAGCTCAACCTTGGAAATATACTTTTGAGCATCACCAGCATAAAGAATGAGGGTAGCATTTCAGATCTACAGGGAAAATAGTGTTTGGCGACTGGTGTTGGGACAAACAACTTTGCATTTGGGAATGAAAAAAAAAAAGCTTCAAATTCAAGCTCAGAGCAAAATAATTGCCAAAACGGTCCAAAAAAATTTTTTTAATTGCTAAGTGTACACAGAAAAATGGCCCTCCTGCACTCTTGCTGGGAGTGTAAATTTCAGTCTTTCTTATGTATGATATGGCATTGTTTATCAAACTTAAAATGCATGTTTGCTTTGTTCCAGTAATCTTACTATCTGTGTTAATTTATCTAACAGATATACATGGAAGAAATTGTATGTACAAGAATGGTCACTGCAGACGCGCTGTAGTAAAAAATTATAAACAGGCAGTGTGTCTCAACAGAGAACTGGGTAAATAAATGATCATATGTCCACACGATGGACTGATCTGTAGATGATACAAAAGGTGACGGAAAACTTTATGTGCTGATACAGAACTCTAAGACACATTAAATGAAAAATAGCAAAGTCCAGAACCTTCTGTGTAGATTACATGTGTATGTTTACATACAAGGCTTTCAGTTTCATTTTTTTATCATTCGTCACTGTTTGAATTTTGTGTGTACAAATTTCCTATCAGAAAAGGATTATCTGAACAGTAAAATTATCAGTCACCTTTTTGTTTTCTTTATACTTCTGTGTATATTTTTTAAAAAGCCACCTCGCAGGTGTTAAGAAAAAAAAGTCAAAGAATATGGTCCCACATTCTACCCACTAAGAGTGTAGTCAAATCGCTTGAAATCTCCATGAAAATCTCATGACCTTCTTTTCCAGTTCTTTTTTATTATTTATTTATTTTTGGCATTCTGATGTAACTGAGATTTTGTACCTTCAGGCTCTGTTGGAAGCAGCCTGTACCAAAAGCCAAGCTGTAAAAGTTGCAGGGGAGCTACAAAGCTGCCAAACGGGGTGTTTAATGAGCAAAACTTAAGGGTCGATGCAAATTGCTTGCAAACACCAGATGGCAGGGGTCATGCGGGAGAGCACCTCAAAGAGATCAAGTCAGAGCATGGGTCCGGTACGGAGGAAGATAAACGACTCCCATCTGATTTGGAGAGCAGGAGATTATCACGGGACTCCTGCAGCTCACTGAAGAGCAGAAGGGGTTCTTCTCCTGCAGCTCCCGGATGAGAAAATGCAAGAAAGGCAGGAGCTGAGGATGTAAAAGAATAAAGCAGCTCATGGTGGAAATGGAGTGTCTTGGCCTGTGTGAAATTCACCTGCAGGGCTTTTGAGGCTTAGATGCTCTGAAATCCCCAAATGTCTGAACCATGGACGTGTGTGTGCGCAGGTACACACACACACACCACACACACACTACCTAAACACTGAGAATGCACTAGTTGTATTTAACCCTGGAAAAGGAAAAAACAAAACAAAACAAAACCAGAATTCAATTGAATGGTTATTAAGAATTTTAAATGAGGAAGGAAGGTACCCAATTAGCCCCTTTTTAAAAACATTTCTTTAACCTTTAAAATGATATACCTTATTTAAATGCAAAGTTAGTGCTAGGCTTCTTTGTTGTAATAAAGCCTTGTTTTTAACAGGAAGCAAGAGTGTCCCATTGTACCTCTTCCAATTAAGCACTTTTCTGGGAAGCCAGGCTGCAGGAAACCCCAAAGATATCACTGAGGCACCGAGACCTGCTCGCGGGGCAGTCTGCCCTGACTGTGGACATGGTACCTTGGCAGAAATAAACTTCCTAGCCTTGGCCTTGCATCTTCAAAAGTGATCACAGACATTAGAGCATCCCACTCAGATGCTGATCCCCTGTCCTTGCCAAGTCTAACCTACACCTCTCTGGGGAAGCTTGAACAGCTCTGCCCCTCCTCACTGGTCCTACAGGAAATGCAGAACAGCTGCTCAAGCCAGCAAATCTACAGTCACCCTCACCTCCTCTGGTGGAGCCAGTCCCAGCTCCTTTAAACTTACCACTTGGGTCTCATTTTCCAATCATATAATTATCTCTGTGGGTCTCAGGGAGAAGAAAGAATATGGTGTTCCAAAAAAAATTACACCCTTCTTTTGGTCCTATATTCTATATTTTCTGCCTCTGGGAGAGGAATCTAAACTATGCCGCCGAGATATATTTAGTAGGAGTAACACCTCTGCAGCACTCTTCCTTTCAACTTACTACTGCCTTCTTGGGAGAGACTGTAGCCCAGGGGAGTGGGGATTTTTAAATGGAGTTTCCATATTCACCAAAAGCATGACACACCCTGAGAGCAACAGAGAAGAGCTGTAGGCTAGGTTATAGGAAGAGAGGGTTGTCCAAACACTAATTAACTCAACCTTACCCACACTGTCCCATGACCCGAAAACAAGGATTCAAGGTTTAATGAAGTTAAAATCATCAGGAATGGAGAACTGAAGAAAATATAAACCCTTTGATTCAAACAGTTGCTAAAGTAGTTTGTAAATATCTTAAAACAATTCTAATCAAACACTGTTTTTTGTTTTTTTTTAGGGACTAACACACCCTTTTAATATGTTTTTAAATATTTTTAAGGTTTAAAAGTGTTTAAAGTTTGTAATTCCTACTAGGAAAACATTATCTGAATGACTACCCTAATGGCAAACCACTATAGAATGTTTCAGTTGCATGTGGGGCAGAGGGGTAGGGATTCTCTTCACAGCACCCCAGCTTTCTTCATGAGAAGGTCAGAGGTACACTGGTTTGTATTATTGCGACATCCATTAGGGGATCGTTGCTTTTCCTTCAGCAAGGGCTTTATTTGTCAGAAGGGCATTATTATGCTTGACCTCCAAATTTGGATGACAATTTACTGATGAGATTCATAACCTTCGGATTGCTCTGATATTTTTACATATTCGCTGGGTTCTGGGCCACATCCTGGAAGGCCACCATAACTTCTGGATCCTGCATGGCTGCGAGAACCTCTGGATCACTAAGAATTTCATTGAGCCCAGGCATTCCTCCAGGAAAATTACCAGGCATTCCCCCAGGAAAGCCACCTGGGAAAGAGCCATACTGAGCTCCTGATTGTCGTCTGGCTTCTTCCTCCCTCTGGGCTCTCTCATGTTCTTCCCGAGCCTTCTTAACCCTTTCTATTCTTTCTTTGATCTCTCGCTCTTCACGTTTTCGCTCATACTTTCTCCGATGTTCAGCAATTTTCTGGGCCCTCGGTTGAACTTCTTTCAGCATTGCGCTAGCATCTTCATCGTAATCCAGTTTACAAGCAAGGGCAAGATCATGTGCTGCTTCCTCCCAATGGCCCAGAAGTCTGTGTGCTTTCCCTCGCCACTTATAAGGCTGAGCTGAATCAGGATTTATTTCAATAGCTCTGTCACAGTCTCGAATGGCAGCATTTGGCTTCTGTAATTTGATGGAAGACACTGGCTCTCTTGGCATACAGAATGGCCAAGCGAGGATTCAGTTTGATGGCATCTGTGAACAAGTCAATGGCTTTCTGTAGTTCACCATCATTTAGGGCATCAATGGCAGCCACTTTTTTATCATTTGCCTGATCCATCATTTCCTCGGTTATCTCTACATTTTCATCTCCCATTTCTTGAGGGGCATCAGTATCTGGTTCAATCACACCTTCATTGTCAATTTCTAGATCACTTTCCTCACTTGATGGTTCGTCTGTCTTTATGTTTTCCTCCGCCTTCTTACTATCTGTTTTTTCTTCCTTGATATTGTCTTCTGATTTAGTTTTATGAGTGGCAGGTGGTATTTTACCCCCCATGCTCTCCACCCACTCCCGCAGGAAGCGCATTTCCTCGGTGTGCAGAACGCTCGGATCCTGCTTACACATTTTCACGAAGGCCCGATGCTCGCTCACTTTGCGGGGGTCTATGGTCCAGAGGCGGTGAAAGGAGGCAGGCGCGGCTGAGGTTGCGGCCCAATTCCAAGCCCGGGTACTAGCTCAGCGTGATCGTGTGGAAGGGGGCCCTGTTTGTTTTTTTTTAAGATTTTTTATTTATTTATTTGACAGAGAGACACAGCGAGAGAGGGAACACAAGCAGGGGGGGTGGGAGAGGGAGAAGCAGGCTTCCCGCAGAGCAGGGAGCCCGATGTGGGGCTCGATCCCGGGACCCTGGGATCATGACCTGAGCCTAAGGCAGACGCTTAACGACTGAGCCACCCAGGCGCCCCTTGGTTGTTTTTTTTTAAGTAAATTCTACACCCAACGTGAGGCTTGAACTCACGACTCTGAGATCAAGTGTCGCATGCTCTACCGACTGAGCTAGCCAGGTGCTCCTAATGGCAGAACACTTTTAGGGTAAACTTTTTATTATAAGGATTAACTTTTGAAAGGTTCTACATAGCATTTTATGATCCAATATGGTACGAAAGGCAAGACTGATAGGCAGATAGATATACACACATATTTTAAACATATACACATTATATATTATACATACATTTTTCTATGTATATTATATGAGAAACATGAACTTCAGAGTGTTTTAGTTTCTTGAGGCCATAAAACTAATACCCTGGATTCAAACCCAAGCTGGACAACGAATCCTGTGGAAAATCTATGCTATCTGTGATATCAAATAAGTTGATACCATCTGCTGTTCACAATCCAAGATGACAGATGACAGTCAACTTTTAGTTGTCATTAGAGAGGAAAATGTATTCCCGCAAAAGAACCCACAGTCAGTGCAATTTACTATCTTGCTTTTTTAATGACCTGAGTTAAGATACTCTGATATTAAACAGAGATGTTACTAAATGCACTGTGGTATCCTGGATCAGATCCTGGAACAGAGAAAGGACATTACTGAATTTGAATGAAGTGTGGAGCTTAGTTAATAGATACGTGCCTTGTTGGTTTCTCAGTTCTGACAAATGTACCACGGTTATGTAAAATGTTAACAAAAGGGGGAAAAGGAGTGAAGGGTAAAAAAGGACTTCTTACTATCTTGGCAATTTTTGTTTGTCTAAAATTACTACAGAAGAGAAAGTTCATTAAAAATAAACGTAAGTATCGGGGCGCCTGGGTGGCTCAGTCGGTTAAGCGGCTGCCTTCGGCTCGGGTCATGATCCCAGGGTCCTGGGATCGAGCCCCACGTCAGGCTCCCTGCTCGGTGGAGAGCCTGCTTCTTCCTCTCCCTCTCCCTGCTGTTCTGCCTACTTGTGCTCTCTCTCTCTCTGTCAAATAAATAAAATCTTAAAAAATAAATAAATAAATAAATAAAAATAAATAAATAAACGTAAGTATCAATAAGCCAACAGTCTTAAACCTTTAATGTTTATCACATGTTAAAGGAAGGAAACAAGTCATTTTCCACCCAAGTGGTGGTTCCATATTCAGAATCATTTAGTGATAATCTGGCAAAGGTCTCCGCTCATGGAAAAAGCAAAAAACATTTACATATATGGTGGTAATTATTTTGCAGGTGTCGACCTTGAGGGCAAGAAGGCTGGGCAATCCTGGGAAGGAGTTCAGAGTTGGCCAATCCCCGCCCCCCAACTCCCCCACAATGGACATCAGCTATTGTCTGAGAAGCCAAGACCAGCTAGAGAAGCACAAGCTAGACCAGTCTCTACAGTGCCTCTCTCCAAACTGCAGGAGACAAGCTGCCAGACTGGGCACAGGCTCCCTACACCCACAACAGGAGGTATTTACAAACCCTGCAGGACCTGGCGCCTGGTCAGGGATTTCAAGGACAAGCCAGCAGCGTTTCCAGAGAGCAGCAGAGTAATTAAGCTCACATGTCCAGACGAGGAGCCTGGCAGGCCCGGGCTGCAGAGCCCCAGGCTTGCTTCTGGCTGCTTGTGTGTGTTCACCACCAAGAGTCTGGCCACAAACATGGGAGCAACATGCAGGTTGATTCCAGGCAGCACGGGAAGACTTCTCTTCCTGAGGCTGACATGAATGAGGAATATTTTTTAAAATAGGTTTTCAAAGAGCAAAGTTTCTCCCAATCCTCAGGAGGCTGAATCCACAGCCAGCTGTATGTCCCATGAGCAGTTGCCTCAGAGATTTTATTTGTACCCAGCACTATTCGGATTTCCTCTCCGATTAGATGGACAGGTGGAAGATTTTCTGTTGCACTGTCTGCAAAGCAAAGTGTTGCCGGTTCCTAATATCTGCTCTACACTCGTTCCCTCCGACAAGAGCCTTGCTGTGAAGGGATGCTGGAGTCACCATCATACTTGTCCCCTAGGATCCAGGCAAATTCTGGAGACAGGTGGCCAGTGCAGGGTCTTTTCCTCTCTAAGCTCAACCTCCATTCAGCTTTTCCGTGACACACACCCCAATTGCGAATGAATGAAAGAATCAGTGAATGAATGGGGACTTGGCAAGCTTTCTCAATCATTTCATGAGTGCAAAGCGTATCATAAACATAAAATAATTCCATATCTGATACCTAAGCCAGACGAATTTAAGACCTTTAGAGCTGAATATTTTGGAGATAATGGTATTTAAGGATTTGATAGAATTCTACAGACTCTTGAGTTTTTACATAAGTTTAGGCAATCCACAGAGCCCTTGAGTTTAGCAGTCCTTGGTTGTTATAGTCTCAGTACTATAGAATCTAAGCAACTTAATAAAAAAAGGAAACTTCAGGTTCCCTCTCTCACTGTCTCTCTCTCTGTCAAATAAATAAAATCTTTAAAAAAAAAAAAAAAGGAACCTTCAGAAATCTAATATTCATTCCTGAAAGGAAGTAATTAAAAATGGATAAGTGGATATAAGCATGCAACTTTCCAAATTTTCAGCCCATTAGATGGTGGCCAGAAATACCTTTGTTTTCTCATCTGTAAAAAAGGTATTATTATTGCACTGGGATGCTACGGAGTAAATTAAATGAGCTAATATTTATTTATTTATTTAAGCTAATATTTATTAAGCACGGAAATAATCCCTGGCACATAGTAAGCATTGCCTAAATTGTTAAAAAAAAAAAACACAATTCAGGACAACACAATACAATGACAAGTATCTTATCAGGTCACAAACACCCCACAAGATAGCTGTGATGAATCTCAGTGTCCTCAGAGACAACATTCTCAAGATGAAAGAGCAGTTGCTTTAACCCTCTCTTTAAAATCTTCAGTTTTTAAGAGGAAGACTTTTGAAAGCATAAGCTCCTGGAAATGTCTTTAAGCATAAGTTGCTTTGTGAAAGTGAAAAAATATTTTGATTTCCACAAGAAAACTTGGACTCTGTGCCAATCCAGCATGGATCTCTCCATCAAGTGCAAAGAAAAAAGAAGCACCTGGAAAGTCATTTTAATAGGAATATGGCACTCTGATAAGCATGTCTCCCACACAAGACAAGACAGCCCTTCTCCTCGGTTAGTCCAATGGACGGGGGCTGGTAAGCAGAGACCACCATCTTGCCCACCTCTCTTCCCCTCAAACAGTGTGGTAGGACCTCCCTAAGTGTCTGGGGAAAAAAAAAAAAAAGAGTCCCTAATGAGGCAGGATCCTAGCTAATTTTCCCTACAACATAACTTAAAAGCAAAAATAAGAAACATGATTTAAAATGCCCAGACTAGAGGTGCCTGGGTGGCTCAGTTGGTTAAGGTCTGACTCTTGGTTTTGGCTCACGTCATGATCTCGTGGGTCATGAGATCGAGCCCCGCTTGGGGCTCTATGCTCTGCGGGGAGTCTGCTTGAAGATTCTTTCCCTCTGCCCTCCCCCCACTTGCAAGAGCACTCTCTCTCTCTCTAAAATAAATAAATAAATCTTAAAAAAAAATAAAATCAATTAAAATGCCCAGGCTATGGGCTGTGCCCTGCGATGCAGGACTGAAGGCCCCCCCGGTGCAGGAGTTCCACCAGCACACAGCCCTCAGCTGCCCACTCACTCGGGGAATTGCCCTCAGCAGCTGCTTCCGAGGTGAGACAGAAAGGCCTGGCTCCCTGATCACAGCTCAGGGCAACTCTTAAGGGCAGTATTATTCCAGAGCTCCTGGGGAGTGCGTGCGTCCTTGGCTGAGACCACACTGCAGCCAGCTTCTCCCTTGACCCAATCCCTTGGTCCAACTTTCCCCCACTGGATCTGATCTCGAGATACGCCCCAGAAGCATCCCTGTGGTATTACCACTCAGAGTTGGCTTCTGAGGAAATCCAGGCTGCAACACACATGGGCCCTCGGGGAATGCTCATTGACCATTTTTCTCACCTGTTTGGGTTTGTATAAGGAGCTTTGTTGAGGTATAATTGACATACAATAAACTGCACATATTTAAAGCATGCAAGTTGGGGCCCCTGGGTGGCTCAGTCGGTTAAGCGTCTGCCTTTGGCTCAGGTCATGATCCCGGGGTCCCGGGATCGAGCCCCGCATCGGGCTCCTTGCTCCGCGGGAAGCCTGCTTCTCCCTCTCCCTCTGCCTGCCGCTCCCCCTGCTTGTGCTCTCTCTGTCTCTCTCTCTCGGTCAAATAAATAAAATCTTAAAAAAAATAAAGCATACAAGTTGGTAACTTTTAACATACGTATATATCCATGAAACCAACATCACAACTCAGAAGATTCTCACATAGATGGTGGGTTTCGCATAGATAACAGTGTAACACAGACCATAATTTGGTGCTTTCTTGGGCTTAGGATCCCAAAGTCCCGAGTTTGAATTCTCCACACCTTTCAGCTTCCGGCAGATGACAGTGTTACTTGACCCCTCTCTGCCTTCATCTGTTACGTTGAGGCTACAATAGCACCAAGGGCTGTTGCATTGATTAAATGAATAACGGAAATGAAGCTCACAGTGCTGTGCCCTCAACAAACTGCAGTCATTAATGTTTTATGATTATGAATCCCAAATGTTTCAGCTGTCTCAGACTCCTTCCCTCTCCAGCTCCCGCATTCCTCTACAAGTTCCCATCCTTGCTGTGTATGTCTCCCAATGCCAAGGCATCCAGCACAGAGTTCCGCCTTGTCCTTCTCCTTCCATTCCCTGCCTGTCCTACGGCCACCACCCTCGTCCAGACTACTATCAGCTCTTGCCTTCCCTTTTATAATTGCCCAATTCAGCATTTCTAGACATCTGAATTACACAGGCTAATAAAAAGCTTACAAATTATTTTTGGAACTAAAGTATTTCTAACTTTTCTTTTGCCAATAGAGATATAAATAAACAAATATCATTAAGAAACACCATAATTTAATTAATGGCAAGACAGTTTAATCTCTTCCAAAGTAAGAAGGCCACAAATGCGGCATAAAGCTGTTTTTAAAATGAGTATGTTCAGGGGCGCCTGGGTGACTCAGTCGTTAAGCGGCTGCCTTCGGCTCAGGTCATGATCCCGGGGTCCTGGAATTGAGCCCCGCATCGGGCTCCCTGCTCCGCGGGAAGCCTGCTTCTCCCTCTCCCTCTCCCTCTGCTTGTGTTCCTGCTCTCTCTGTCTCTCTGTCAAATAAGTAAAAATAAAAAATCTTTAAAAATAAAAAATAAAATGAGTATGTTCAGCTTTAAGAAAAATGCACCGTACGGGCCTTATTCTCTTCAGCTACCCCAGACTGATAGAGATTCCAGCATTCACCAGCTCCCGCCGGTTCAGACAGTGTTCAGAAGCATGGTGGTCTAAGTCATCTTCTTGAGTGTCTTAGCTCAGGCTGCTATAACAAACTGCCATAGAGTGGAGGGCTTAAACAACAGTTAGTTTTCATAGTTCTGGAGGCTGGCAACTCCAGGATCAAGGTGCCTGCTGATTTGGTTCCCTTCCCAGTTCTGTCCTCACATAGAGAGACAGCTAGGGCTCTTCTTTTAAGGGCACTAATCCCATCCTGAAGGCTCCACCCTTATGACCTAATTACCTCCCCAAACCCTCATCTCAGATACCATCACAAGAGGGATGAGGGCTTCAACATATGAATTTCGGGTGGGGGACGACACGCAAACATTCAGTATACAGCTCGGACTGATCTCTCTCCTCTCCACCCCACACAAATCCTCCCACAATGCACCCTATACATATCACCTTCTTCCTGGAAATGCAAGGGTCACACCCTGTTGTTGTGGGCTAGGGCTCATCTAACACAATATCCCAGGCTCAGCCAGAGGGTGTCCCCAGTGTCAGAGTTTGCATTTTAGACCTTGGAATGCATTCTCCCATAGAGACATGGAAACATGAGGTGGGGAGACCCCCATGCCCTAACACAGTCTGTAGGAAAGGGAGCGCAGCCCTGTCCTCACAGCCCTCCAGAACCAGCAGCCAGAGGTAAGAGAGCTATTCTGGGGAAAGAGCCAGCATTCCCACGTGAAATGCCCCAGCGGGGATGCCCGTGACACCAATTTAGAGACGAGGATGGCAGCTCCCTGCTGCTCTTCTCCTGTCCCCACACTGGGATGCCAGTTTTGGGTGACTTTCCTGGTACAGCAGCCACTTTTTCTCCCTCCACTATCTCAAACCTTCTCACTAAGACATGGAGAAAAGGTCTCCCAGGAATTTTTACTGTCGCCAACAAAAGGAAAGGACAATGGCTAAAAATAACAATAGGCAAGGTGATAGCATTTCTCAAAGTCTGCAAAGAGTTCCTCAGCAGCATAATTCCTGAGTTCAGTGGTACCTAAAGGGGCGAGTCCCCCCACCTCCCAGCCCCATCTGCCTTCGGCCTTCTCTGCTCCGTATCAGCAGATGCTTCTTTGGCTCCTAGAACCATTCCCTAAACCCTAACCCCAGAGACTGTCTTCTCTGAAGCTCCCAGAATTTCAGGTTGGCACACTTGGACTTCGTACCTTCCATAAGGAACACTCCCTCCTCCTATCCCCCCCAGCCCCTTTTAAACTTGTATTAAAAAAATAAAGACTCTAAAGTGCAAAGTGGGCTCTCTGGGTACCGAGAGGCCCTAGTGAAATCCTTATATATATCAAAGGCAAACTCAGATCTGCTGTCACTCACAGAGGAACGCCAACTCTCCCTGGACAAGCAGGACAGGAGGCCCCTGGGCTGGAGCAGGGACTGGTGAGGGAGGGGATGCAACAGCCACACCTTTAATCAACCTGAGGGAATAAGAAGGAACTACAGGGACAGACCAAAATTGCTGGGACAAAACCCCGCAATTGCAGGGACATCTTTGAGCTTTTGGGTCCAACTACTGCTGTGGACCACTGCTACTCAAAGTGTGGTCTGCCAACCAGCATTATCAACATTACCCTAGAGCTCAACAGAAACAGACTCTCCTCCCCAGACCTACTAAATTAGAATCTGCATTGTAGCAAAGTCGTTTGGACATCAAAGTCTGAGAAGCGGTGTTCTGGAACATCTAGGTCAGTGGCTCTCAAACTAGGGTAATTTTGCCTCCCCTGGGGTCATTTGGCAATGTTTGAAGACATTTTTGGTTGTCACTACTGGGAGGTACTACTGGCATCTTGTGGGTAGAGGCCAGGGCTGCTGCTAGATATCCCATAATGCACAAGGCAGGCCCCACTCAAAGAATTACCTGGCCCCAAATGTCAACAGTGCTGACACTGAGAAACTCCCATCTGGATGAAAATGTCCAGTAGAGAGTTGGATGAGAGATCCTTGCTACTCCAAGCGTGGACTGCAAACCAGCAGCATCAGAAGAGGAAGAGGCTGTTAAATGCAAAATCTCTGACCAGACCCCCACCTATATGGCATCAGAACCTCTAGGGGGTGGAGCCCAGGAATCTGGGTTTGACAAGCTCTCCATGGGAACCGCATACATGCTTTTTGCTTCTTGAATTCTGCACTGAGAAGCATTAGCATAGGCCATGGGTCCCTGCCCTCAGGATGGCCACCAGGAAAGGTAAGCTCATCCAGGTTCTCCACTTGTTCAAGATTCCCACCAGTAAAAAGTGTGGCCAGGGTTTGAGGAAGGGCCAGCTCTGGTGGTTGTGGAGGGTAATGGGGTTGGCACCAGCCTCTTCGGTACACAACTGGCTTAGAGGTTTTGGCCACTGCTGTGAGCAATGTGCCAGGCTCCTGTCCTGATGCTGGCCACAGGAGTATCGTGGCATGATGGCGCACAGGGAAAGCAGAATTCAGAGCTTTCAGAAAACACTCAAAGTGGTGTTACTGCACCATGACCTAGCAATGAGAATAAGGAGGATGTTGGTGATAGGGAATTATATTTAATATGTTCTCAGCCCTTCAATGCCACCTCCTCTGGAAAGCCTTCCCTGATTTCCCCTGATGGAGTCATCATGTTTTGTTTTGTTTTGTTTTGTCATTTTTCATTCATTGTTCTCAATTCTCATTGTCTTCCTATACTGTGAATTCTGCTAATTCTCCTGCCCACAACAAGATGAGCTCCTTGAGGACGGGAATTATATTGTAGCAGAGGTTTGGGACACAGTCCCTGGCCCACCCTTCCTGGAAATCACCTATGTGGTTCTCAAACTTGCTCTAGGGTGCTTCTGACTCTTTGCCTGAGGGAAGTGCCAGGGAGTTTACTCCCCCAGAAGCAACCTGTGCCCGATGAAGGAATAAGAGTGGGAGTTGACGGACAAATAATCCTCGTTACTTATTGCCTTGTGGGACAATTCTGAGGTGTGGTCTGCACTGTCTCCTAAAGACCTACAGAGTGCCTGAGCTGCCATTGCCCTGGTCATACCAATAACCTCAGGGGCACCCCTTTAATCAACTCTCCTCCCCATGCCTCACCACCATTTCTGCACACATGAACCTTCTGCACCCAAATCCTTGCCTCAGAGCCTGCTTTGGGGGGAACCCAAACTAAGACAGATATTTTGCTCACTGCTGAATCCCCAGTATTTAGCCCTCCCCCAACAGGGTCAATGCTCACAAAAATAAGTCTTTATGGAAGTCAAAGTCTTGATATGTCTGGAAAATCCAAAAACAACGGCAAACAAAAATGAACAAAAAACCCACTGATGGCCTGGGTGATACGATCCAGAAAAATGCATCTACATTTCTTCTCCTTGAGTTTTGGCCACAACTGTAAAACAACAGTCACCTAACTATTAGTAACAGTTCAATCTTTCATCATAGTGTAGAAAAAGAGGAGAGCTCAGTAGGTAGGAATTCTAGCGCTGGAGTCCAGTAGAACTAGGCTCAAATTCCTAGCCTGGAGAGCTGCTAAGTGGCCTGGGCCTCAGTCTTGTCACCTGTCAGGGGAGAATAATAATAGTACCTGCTTGCAGGGTTGTGGGGAGGATTTAATACAATAAAGGATTTACTGAAGGATTTAGTATAGTCCTGGCCCAGCATAAACCCTCAAGAAATGTTCTCAACATTACTGTAATTATCGTTCTGATTGTATTGCCTGTTTAAGGCTGTCTTCACGTTTCTTCAGGTGATGGATGGTAGCGGGGTGCCAGGTACGTAACGGACACGCAACAGTCCTCTGCTGCAGGAATGAAAGAAATGACAACCTGGAAGGAAAATGTAAAAAGCCTGCAAACACTCCTCTTGCAAAAGCTCCTAACAACTCTTCCTGTTCTTTAATCCTACCTCTGTGACTCAAAGGCTGGGTGAACTTAGGAAAGGCAATCTGTCCGATGTCCTGCAGGCCTTACTTATAAAACCTGGATTAGTGTTAGATTATTTCCAAGGCCCCTTCCAGGCCTTCACTTGGAGATGAATTAGCTCCCAGGAGCCACTCACCCCACAGCTGGAGGTGAGAGCAGACGGGGAGGGGCAGGCAGGCAGGAGTGCTCAGCCCCCCTCGCCCCACACAAGGTAGGGGTTCCAACACTGCTCCCTTGTCTTGGTTGGGCTGTTTTTATTTTTATTAAAAAAAACAAACCCTCCAATACCCAAGAAACTCCTAAGATGCTATTTCTACGGTTTTTCCTCTTATCCTTTATTCTCTACTTCATTAAAAAGCAGGGCCTCTGGAAATCACCAACCATTCATTGCAGATTTTGAATTATTTTTTCTCTAGCCTATCATTAGCTATATTTGCCTGCAAATAAGATGGATGTTTTTTTAAAGCTCATCTACTTGCAACCCCAGAATGTAATCCCCTCCCGGTTATTACTATCCGTTTATGACATTAGGAACAGCAGGGGACCTAAACTCCAAAACCCAAATGATCTTGACATGCAAATGTGTCATAAAAACCCAACAACGGCAGAAGATTTCAAAGGCTTTATTAGCAACAGAGCTGTTGTTAACTAGACTGATCTGAGGAGTTTTCCAGGCAATGGTCAAAGTTGCTCTACCATGGGCCAATTAGACCCAGAGTTCTCTGCGCCACATCAGGACCCTCTCACAAGGCAGGCAGGAGCAGCACCACGGTTTTGAGGGACAGAAAGGAATTGTTTTATATTCCAAATGGCTTTCTCCAAAAGGGGGCAACAAGGTGAACTGCATTTATCAACTCCTTCCTTTTTACCGAAAAGCAAATTCCTGTCCAGATTGGAAACCAGACCTCCATGCTGGCATGTATTAGAATGCAGGGATGAAAAGAAGCCAGTTCGCTAGAGAACTTGCTCTCTACAGACTTCCCTCACCTTCCTCGTGCAGGGAGGGGTCCCACCTTTCTCACGTAGCGTCACCCGTACTGCCTCCTGCCTTCAGGTGATCCAGAAGGCCCTTCCCAGGCGAGCCCAAGACACACACATGCTCCACGCCAGGCCCCTGACCGCCTCCCTCCTCCTCCCTCGGGGTCCTCGAACTTCTTCCTTCTCCCCTCACATCAGCTCCTGGCTGGCTCGTTTTCCAGGCCTCTGCTCAAACGTCCCTCTCCCAGAGCAGCCTTCCCTGCCATGCTACCTAGCCAAGCCCCTCCATGACCCTGTAGCCCCTTAACCTGTGTTGTTCTACTACAAGAAGCATTTGGTTCCTGGAGTTATATTGCATATGCCTTAGTTTACCGGTCTCCTGCCTGTCCCTGACCCTCCTAAAACGTAAGCGCTATGTGGGGCTGAGGTTTCGAAGGCCTTGCCCACCGCTGCATCTCTAACTGCCTAGAAAAGGGCAGAGTAGCCGCTCCGTGAATTTGTGCTGAGTGGAGGATTGTCTGATCTCGGGCTGAGAGGTCACAAGAAATAGAGAGTGCACCACAGGGGAGGCCGAGAACCTGCGCGGTCCTGAAAGGCTTCTGGTCAAGTACTGTTCAAATGATCTTGAACATCTGCCCCATCCCTTGGATTCTTTGCCTTCAGTTTCTGCATCCATGATGATCCTCCCATAGTATACTGGGGAAGTTCTCTTCCCAGGCTTCTGAAAACCAAGCCTTCAGGCCATGGTGGGGAAGAACAGAGAAAGGGAGAGCACTCTGTGGAGAGCCAGGGGGGTTAATCCCTCCTAAACCATGCCGCCAAGTTTTCTTCTGAGCACCCAGCTCACCGGTTTATTTTTAGGTCACTCTAATGGTAACCTAAACAGTAAAAACAGCCATCACCTCATAAATGCAGGATCAGCAGGCCTCTTGCATGTATGAACTTGTCAAGATAATCACAAAAGGCACTTTTCCTTGAGATCATTAAAAATAATTAGTAAGAAAATATTTTTTGAATAAGGAGATAAGTTCAGCTGCAGGAGAAACATGCCTGTTTCTTATGTCCAAAAAATTAAAACCCCATGCTCCTTTATAAGGTCCTGGGCCTGTCAGAACAGGAAGATACATTCCATGATGACTCCGACCCTAGAAGGTTCTGCATGCCCTCTGGCTTCCACTTGGAGACCGAGGCTGGCTGGATAACCATCTCTTCCTCTCCTGGTCACACAGGATGCTTACCCAGGGAGAACATGGTTGGGTGTTCCATTCCTTCACCACGAGCATTTGCAAAATTTTCTCATTTATTCTCCAGAAATGAACTCTGAGAACCCCTGAAAACTGCTGAGAACCCCTGAAAACTGCTGTTCGAAGTGTAGGATCTGAAAGTGAAGTGGCCTGGGCGCCCCATGCTGCCTCTCTACCTCCAAAGAGCTAGAGCTCCCACCTCCGAGCTCTTGGGAGGTTGTAATGGTCCCTTCCTCACTCCCCCATCATCTGATGCCTTCCCTACCTCCCTCTTTTCCCTAAATGCTCCTTGACCCCCTGAAGTTTATGCTCGGTAAAACTGCCAATTGATTAGCAGGAGTGCCTTCCTGGGGGAAATCAAATTCCAATAAATAATAATCTTCTTGCTCTGTCTTCACAGAAGGTCAGAACATATACATGGAAGCTGGACTGTGGGTCCAGGAAAAGCTTCTCGGGAAAAGGCACTGTACGTTTGTACCTGATGGAATAATGAGTTAGCCAGGGGAAGGGCAAGGACAGGTGGGAGGAAAGTTCTAGAGAGAGGAAGGGATTTGTGTGAGAGACACACTGGCATGCTGGAGACCTGAAATCAAGCTTGGCAGGGAAAGAGTGCCCAGTGATAACTCCCATGCCACACACAGTCAGGTGCCCTATCCTGAGCGCTCTGCCCCATAAAGTACTTAACAGACAACAGCAGAGACGGCCAGCCACACACCAGAATTCCATATGCTTCCAAAGCATAGGCTCATCATGGGCTACATTTCCCAGCCCTCTTTGCCTCCAAGTGGGGCTCTGTGGTTACTTCTCACCAGTGAAATGTGCCAAGTGATGTGCGCCACCGTCAAACCAAGGCGTTTCAGAAGTAACTGTGCCTTCTTCCCTCTTTCCCCTTCTACCACTGGGAGGTAGATGACCCTGCAGCCCTAGAAAATTGTGGGGACCCAAGATGGAAAGAGCATGTAGCCCTAAATCACCACATGGAGGAGAACTACATGCTGAGCATGAACTGTTGCACTAGGCTATCACAGGAGAGAGAACTACTTTGGTGTTATGTCAAGCCACTAAAACTCGGGGTCTTGATTGTCACAGCAGCTAAAAGGACCCTAATACACAGACTAGGTAATATTTATTTATTTAATTATAGGTAACCTTCTCCAGATGCCAGCACCTAGCAAAACGTGGATATCAACTAGACATCTGTTGAATGAAAGGAATCCATTTGATTAGAAGGAGGGTCTTCCCAGAATCCCTCAAATCCCAGTAAACAAAAATCTTCTTATTTTGCTCTAAGGCCAGAACACTCTCTCTCTCTCTCTCTCTCTCTCTCTCACACACACACACACACACACACACAACCTGATTTTCTACACCAAAGCCACATACACTTCATGGCCAAACCTGCTCCGGCTGTTTTTAGATTCATATGACAGCAGAGACTACCCTAGGAACAACCCTTTCAAGATTCTGTTCCCCAGCATGGGTAACATACAGGGCCAAATACCGCAAAAGAAAATTGGAATAGGAAAGAAAAAGTCATCAAGAAAAATAGTCCAGATTTCTCATGATCTCACCCGTGAGTCAGATTTGCATTTGGGATAACAACTAACCGAGTAGACCAGAACAGTCTGTCTGCAAGATGTCGGCCTGCCAATTTCAACAGCACAGAGAAGGCACACTTCTTAAATTGGCTTAAAAGGACAAATCTAGTGCACTTGTTTATTTTTTTTTTTTTTCCTTAAAAAACTTCTAGGTGAAACAGCCTCCTGTTTAAAAATAACTTTCTTGGACATGAAACTATAATTTTCTTTTAAACACTGATTGCCAAGTACCTGCATCTTGCCATTTTGGGCAGTGGGGGAAAAGTCCTACAGAAGAGTCTTTGCTGTGTGAACTTAGAAAGCTGCCCTACCTCTCTGGGCCTAGATCTGTTCATTTATAAAATAGGAGATTAAAATAGATGATCTCTAACAGTCCAGAGAAGAAGTAACAGTCAGTGGAAGTAAATCTGAATTTTTCATGCCTTGCAAGTGTTTTCATATTCATGGAACCTACTCCTAACAGAAACAGGGTATTTTTTATGGGTAGCTTAATTTAGAGGAATTTATTCATTTAGGACGAAACGTGAGGTCCAAGGCACAGGAGACATGAGCTGGTCTTCAGTAGTGAGAGGCAAGAATGGGATGATCCGTTCTCAAGTAAAAGGCGATGCGTGCATTAGTGAGCCATGACTGGGTGTCAGGACATTTTCTTCTTTTAGAAATAAAAGAGACTTTCAGAATCATTAAACACAATTGCTTCGCTCTAAGTGCAGAGAAAGTAGGACCTAACGGCGCTAGCTACTACAGCTTGAGGGTGGCAGTATCTAGACCAGAACCGAGTGCCGGCTGCTGACCTGTCACTCATCACTACTGTCACACTCCTTCCCAATCCTGCTCTGCACCTGCTGCAGCACCTGCTGCCTCTCTGAACACGGACAGAGGCGCTGGTTATTCTGTCTTACGGCTGGAGGATTACTGTTGGCTTTCAATTCTTCACGTCTTACCTAACCCTCAAGCCCACACACTAAGAATGCTCTCTGAATACTCAAACAATAAGGTTCGGATCAGGTGAAAGATGGAGAACTAATCCCATACCTTCGAGCACCTAAGAGGATAAGTACTCCTTAGGGCTCTGGGAATGACAGCTAAGGAGGACTATAAAAATAACCACTCACAGGTTATCTACAAGTCCAGTCTCTACAGCTTGGATTGCAGATCCTTGCCTCAACTGTCCCCTTGGACTCCTTCCTCCAGCCCAGGTGTTACCCTAGACGGACTGCCTCCCATTTTAATGCTTATCTGCTGTTTTAATCAGACCTCTGGTTCCTTCCAGGACATGTATTCAAGGCAAAAATGAAAATGAGGTAAATATTTGCTTATATAGTCTTTCTATACTTCAAGCCAATCCTACCCTGCCCCACCCCATCCCTGAAATATGGGGTATCTTCTTTTCTTTCAAGTTTGTAAAGAAAACCCAGGATTTCACCCTTCAGCCTCCATCACACAGCAACCTGGTACCTCTGCTGCTGGGACCTGCATTTCATTAAAAGCCATTCTAAGTAAATGGAAGAATTAACCCTTTCTTGTTCCTTCTCAAGCCTGTGGGAAATGGGAGTGGTGACCTATGAAGAAAATTGCATTTGGTTATTAGAATTGCTTATTATAATAATAAAGTATCTGTAGAAATGGAGGGGAAAGGTAATATAGCAATAAACATGGGGATATATTTAAGAACTTAAGCTCCAAATTTATTTATTTAAAAATGCTCTGTTTCAAAGAATTGTTCCCTTCTATTATCTTCAAAGGTCTACCTCCACCAGTGAAGGTACACAGCGGATGGTGCTGTTCTCTACTGACCTGAAGTCTGTTTCCAATGTCAGATAGAAGGCCGTGGTTCAACAAAAACTGAGATTTAGGGACACCAGGGCTGCTTTGGAGGCCTGGCCCTAATACTGACTGTGTCACTTTAGGAAAATTACTTGGCCCTCCATGTTCTTGGCTTCTCATCCATAAAATGAGGCTAATGATCTATTAGGAAGCATAAATGAGATGATGTGGGCAAAGTATATAGAAGGGGCTTATTAACTGCTGAACTAAGTCTCATAGTTGGTAGAGGCATCAGAAGTCACCCAGCCCAATCTTACAATATTAGTTCTCCAGCCTCAGCTTGCTGTTGGCGGTGAAGGGAAACTTACTACCTCTCAAGGCAATCCATGACACTTTGAGACTAGAATGGTCACAAAAACATGCCTAGCATGGAGCTGTATCTCTTTCCCTTAATTTCAGTGTTCTGGGCCTTGTTTTGGCTTCTGCACCAGAAATGAGAATAAGTCTTAGCGGTCCTGCACAAGAAAGCCACTGAAAAACTTTATTTATTTGGCCATCCAATGGACTGTAGTTGCAAACCTCCTGTGTGCAAATATACAGAACCACAGAGAAGTGAGGGATGGGTCTAGATTTCTTATTCGGGGGGGCTGGTTGAGACGGGTGCCATTGGCCAAGATAGGGTACAGAGGAGGAATAGCGGGTCTGTCTGGGGAAGGAAGGTGATGAGTTCAGTTTGGGGTGTATTGCTATGGAGTGGCTGAGGGTCGCCCAGATGGAGATGGTAGGTTTACAGTGGACACGTGAGTCCAGAGCTCAGGAGAAGGGTTGGCTCTAAAGGTACAGATTTGGGAGTGATCAAAACGTAAGTAGTGGTAGAATGAAAATGCAGCTGAAATTGTCCAGGGGGAAAATGAGAACATCAATGTTTAAGAGGCAAACTATAAAATCTAGTCCAAAAAGTAAAGGGGGATAAAAGTGGTTGCAAAAGTATATGAAAGGGCTCCACAGAGAGGAGCTCAGAGATAAGATTAAAACTAAGTGTTAGTTTAAAGAGGTAGGAAGAAAACCAGGAGAGAAGTAGTGTCAGAAAAGCCGGAGTATAGTGTTTCGTAAAGGAGGAGCTTGTCAGAGTGTCAACTGAATTAAGTATTGAAAAGTTTCCATTGGATTTAAATGCAGAGGCCCATTGGTGACACGGCAAGGGAATTTCAGTGGAGGGTTGGGAATGGAAATCAGATTGCATGGTCCATTGAGGAATTAATGAGAGATTAAATATGTGAAAATAGCTGATACAGACCAAGTTTTCAGGTCAGAGTGCAGGCTGGATGTGGAAATAGGTAGTTTGTGAGGGAGCAAGACTGAGGGAGTGGCTACTGATTCTCTCTGTGAAGAAAACATTAAGGTCCCTAGCTTGGAGGGTGGGAGCAAATCACGAGGTAGGAGTTGGAGGGAAAGGGGAAGAGTCAGACACTGGCAGGAGAATGGCAAGGGAAGGTGAGTGGGATCCTGTAAAGAGACTATCTGCAGCCCACGTAGCTGACGAGTTTAGAGACCATTTTTCTGCAGGTGCTCCCATCGAAGTAGACAGGTAGGTTTTTTTCTTTCATAGAAATGCTTGGCAGCCAGGAGATAGAGGCAGAAAATGCAGGTGGTTGAACTTACTTGGAGTAGGATTTGGGAGGGTAGGGATAGCAAGAGGAAAAGAGATAAGGAAGTTTAGAGTATTGGCAAAGGAACGGATAAAGCTATCGTCCATAGGGGTGTGGGCTGGAAGGAGAAGGCTTTGAAGGTAGCTATTGTCTTCCCTGCAAATCTCTCCCACTAACTCCCCCATCTTGAACCCCTTGCTTTGGGATATGTTGCTTGGCATCATGTGTTGCCCAGAACAGCATACAATAGTCTAGATGTGTGGGCCTAGTACAAAGGGTCAACACTCTGTTTCTGGGCCTACTTAATAGTCACACTCCAGTATTGATACACATTGACTGTAGAGGCGAATGAATTTCCTAAATCTTTTACACAGAGACCCCTTTAAAGCAGGTTCCTGACCATCCTATAATAAATGCAACTGGTTTTTTCAGACATAAATACAGAACCTTCACTTGAGCCCTTTGGCTGACTCTTGCAAGATTTGGCCTATCCTGTAAATCTAGATTCTGATACCGGTATGAAATGAGGTCACTGTGCTTCCCAGATCTGGGTCATGAGCAATTGGGATAAACATGTCATCCATATCTTTATTCAAGTTGGCGATAAAAATGTTGAGCAGGAGAAGGATAAATCCAATAGCAGAACTGTGTCTGACTCTCATTACTAGAACCCTCCCTCTAAATGGACACCAATCCATCAAGCTCTTTGTACAGCATTTAGCCAGTCAGCTACAAATCACCAAACACTGCTACTGTGCGATCCACATTTCTCCATCTTGCCCACAAAGGTCTCACAAGGGATCATCCAAACACCTTGCTGAGAAGTCCAGATACACTATATCAACAGCTTTCCCATGATGTACTAGTCTAGTAACCTTATTCCCGTTGGATAAAAACACAATGCACTTTTCTTTGCTGTGTCTTATACACCTACGACCAGATGGAAATTGGTTTATGACATTTTACGGCTTTATAACATTTCCTGTCTCACCATGACATCACTTTTCCCCAAGCCTAGAGCTTCAAAAGTCCACAAAGGTGTTAAGAACTCAGTTTCTAAACCTTCCTCCTACCCAAGTATATCAGGTTACCTGATCTCCCAGGCGGTTGAAATGAAGAATGTTAGCCTAATAATGAGACTGTATCAGAAAAGTAACTCCTTCAAATGGGGGGGCGCTTTTATGGGGGGCCCCCTTTGTCCTGTGTTGGAGCTTCCTCCCAGCTGCCCTAAAAGGCAGTTTAAATTTTATTTCCTTGAATCTCATTTTGGTAAAGCCAAATATGGTTGTCTCTGAGCTTTCTTGAATACATCATTTTCAAAGAGGGTACTGAAATCCTGGAATTTTAAATCTCACTAGCTATGTATTCAGTCACTTAAAAGAAAACCTAAAGATGAGAAACATATAACTCAAAGATCCACAATAACTCAGGGTGAAAAATGCCATGGCGTTTAGGAAAGGTATAATCCCTAATTACACAGAGAGCGACACCTCTTTCCCTAGGCAACACTCCTTAGAAGCTGCCAACGCATTAAACAGAAATAGTTTAGCCAATCCATCAACATCTGTTTAACGCCCACTGCTGGGGACACAAAGAGGTGAAAAGTATGGCCAGGTGTCCTCAGAGAATTCGCAGTCTAGTTTGGGATTTGGGTAAAGAAAAAAAAAAACCCACCTTCACCAAAAAGTGCACCACCCAAAAGCCGCACGTGCTAGATGCCAAGTGAAGTGCCAGGCAGTAGGTGTGCCAGACGTTCTGGGGGAGGCTGCCAGCTGGGGGGCAGGTGGGGAGGACACTTTTTACGGGGAATGAGACTTCACTGGGGCCTTAAGGGATGAACAGAATTTAAGCAATGGGTAGATGGGCTTCTGGGTAGGAGGTGTAGAATAAATGTGTATAGCTAATGTAGACAAAAGAAGTTAAGTCAGATCCAAATTCCCTCTCACTTCTCAAATATAAAGAGAAAAGCCTGATGCTCAACTGGGAAATTAACAAAGAAACACTTGACTCTGCCATACAGGGTCTGTGCGTCCCATCGAAGCTCGGCCAAGGTCACGCAGGGATCGATGTCCACTACATTAACTCTTAACAAGATGCTCCTATGAAAACCCTAATAAACTATTATACACAGCACAAATTTCATTAAAATCCTCCACTGCAATTTAAGTTTTGAGACTAATGGCTTTTCTAAGAATGCAACAACATACGCCACAGAGGTAAAATCCCACGAAGGAGAAAAACAAGTAGGGGTTTGCACCACTGGCTCCACATTAGAACCACCGGGGGCGGGGGAGGGGTGGTGTTCAGAAGAGACCGATGCTTACGCTGTACCTCCTACCCATTCCATCACAATCCCTGGGGTATCAGCATTTAAATTAAAAATACCAGTGATCCTACTTCATTCTCTCAACAAATTATTCTCTGGGTGCCGACTATATGCCAGCACTGCTCTAAGTATTGAAGATATAAGAATGAACCAAACAGACCCCCCTTTCAAAAAACTACCCTCATAGATTTTACGATTTTACATTATAATGAAGTCAAGCAGGCAGAAAAAGCAAATTAAATCAGTAAAATATATGACATGTTAAAAAACTGACAATGTGCTAAGGAGAAAATAAAGCTGAGAAGGGGTATACAAAGTCTCAGACTGGAGTAGGGTGGCATGGAAGACTTCACGGAAGGTGACATTTAAATCAAGAACTGAAGGAAGTGAGGGAAGAACTCAGCTACAGGAGAGAGGAACACACCAGGCAGAGGACATAGCAGGTGCAATGGCCCTGAGGCAGAAGCATGCTGGTGTGGCTGGACCGGGGAGGGAAAGTAATAGAGATGAAGAAGTCTGAAAGGGAAGGGCTTAGTAGGCTATGTAATAATGAGTTTGGCTTTTACGTTGAGTGAGATGGGACGCCCCTGGGAAGGTCCGAACAGAGAAGTGACATGATCTGATTTACAGTTTTATGATAATCGTTCTGGCTGCTCTGTTGAGAATAGACTATTGGGGAAGGGGGCAAGATAGCAATTGAGGAATTCTCAAAATAGTCCAACTAAGAGATGAGGACAACTTGGAAGAGGGGAGAGGCGGTATGCAATGGTCAGATTCTGGGTATATTTTGGAGAACTAGCCAGAGACAAAGTATCTGGAAGGGGCAGGGGTATGAATCTGGAATTTGATTTTAGATGTTAATGTTTGAGATGAGCATTAGACAGTGGAGATTCAAGTCGATAATTATATATGCAAGATGAAGATATACTGGCACAAATTCTTAGCTTATGGATAGCATTTAAAGCCATGAGAATGACTGACATCACAGATAACAATCGCAGAAAGAAAGGACAAGAAGCAAAAGTAATGACTCCTGGGCCCTCCAGCATTAAGAGGTCAGGGAGAAGACAGGCAGCCAAGAAAACTGGGAAAGAATGCAGACTGGTAAGCAAGGAGGAATGCCTAGAGACTATGGTGTCCAGAGAGTTAAGGGAAGGAAGCATTTCAAGAAGGGATTAACTGTGTGCATCAAATGCTTTGAAGGTGCAAGGAAAAGGCTGAGAATTGGTCCTTGGATTCAGCAATGTGGACCTCATTAGTGACCTTGATAGCCTTGAGAGCCAGTTCCAAGTCTCCAACAGAAGAGGGGTTCATGAGGCTCAGTATGTTCTTGAAGCAATGCCTTCTCCATTGTCTCTCCCTTGTCCCAAAAGACAGTTAAATAATTTGATAGCATTGATAATTCAAGGCGATCTGAATTTTATTTTTTATTCCCCATGCATAGAATATGAAATGTATATATCTTTTCTCTCTATGTGGCACATGCTAAGTAAATATTAGTTGAATGGAAAAGAAAAAAAAAGTTTGCAGCAGTGCGGACAAAGTATGAGCTCTAGGAGAGAACTGAGCATAACTGATCATATTACCTCCTTCAAATGTTTGCTGAGCACTCAGAGTTTTCAGTGGTTTTTATGGGCAGCTACCTACCTCCCATCCACAGCACCACCACTGTTAATAAAGTTCATATGTTTTGTCAAGCTGAAGATGGAGAATAGCAGTTGAGAAAGAGTTATAAAAATAAGTAAGTCCAGGGCACCTGGCTGGCTCAGTCAGAAGAACATGCAACTCTTAATCTTGGGTTTGTGAGTTTGAGCCCCACACTGGGTGTAGGGATTACTTGAAAAATAAATAAATAAATAAATTTTTAAGAAATTTAAATAAACAAAAAATTAAATAAGTCCAACTATCCTAGTATGCAGGTTCCAGTCTGGATTTTATCAATGGAAATACAGAAGTGCTTCTTGATCCAGCAAATGAGAATTGTGGTGGGTGGTGATATTCCGCATCGGAATGGCACTTACAATTCAACCTGGACTTCACTGTGATTACTCACCTGCCTGTTATCAAGAACAGTCAGCAGGCCCTCTTTGGTTTATGATAAAAATAAAGGAGACTGCCTATGAGTGACATTTTACATGCACAACCCTCTGGGCAAAATTCTGGTTACCACAGCAAACCCCACTCACAACAGACAGCAGAGACAAAGCACATGACATATCAAATAGCCAGAGTTCCGCCTTCCTGCAGGAGAGCAGTTATATTTGCCAGATACACTAATCAGCTACTACAGCCCTCTCTACGAATAAAAGCCCAACCTACATTCGTGGGTCTTGGCTATTCTTACAATTACTATTTGCCTGAAATAGTAGCTTCTGTCTGATGTTTACTTATTGGGATGCTGATGTAATTCTCAAAATGGAACTTATTTTTAAAAGGAGGTCCAACACCAGGGAAGGAAACCAACAGCTGCTTTCTCATTCTCCCCACTCTGCAACATTAACAGAAGTTCCTTTGAGTCCCACATCTGGCTAGAACCTGTCCTTTGGCCTCTTCCATGACTGGCCCAGAAAAATGAACCAGTCTCTTAGCAAGACCCAGTAGAGAGGGTCCCCCTACCAACGAATCTAAAAATGGAGTCCATGTTCTCACCTAGGAAGACATGTGGAGGCAGAAAATGCCAAACTGAGGAAAATGTTGGTGTGTAAGGAAATGCTGGTGTCCAGGAGGATGAATACTGCAGGGCTTTAAGAATGCAAATTTTACCCTTGCGTAAAGGACACGTGAAGGACATGGTCATTTCTGCCCTTCCTGTACAGGTTCAAGGAAGAGGGTTTAAACCATCAAGAGTCCAGATAGATCAGAAAAAGTCATGAGCCTAAATGCCCAAATGGAGAAAAAAGAAATAAGCTCCAGGGCCAACTTCTCAGAGAAACAGTACATTTGGAATTCAAGTAAGTATATTTTTTCCCTGTGTTTTACCAATCTATATCCTGGGTTTATAAGCAGAAAAATGAATCAGAAAACGTAGACATCTGTGGGGACTTTAGGGATCGTGGAAGTTCCTGCTTCTCAGAAATGCTATACGGAATAAGATTAAGAGCACAGGCTTAGAGGACAGAGAGATCTGGATTCAGATTCTTGCTCCAAGTCTTTTTTTTTTTTTTTTAAAGATTTTATTTATTTATTTGACAGAGAGAGACACAGCGAGAGAGGGAACACAAGCAGGGGGAGGGGGAGAGGGAGAAGCAGGCTTCCCGCCGAGCAGGGAGCCCGATGCAGGGCTCGATCCTAGGACCCTGGGATCATGACCTGAGCCGAAGGCAGTTGCTTAACCAACTGAGCCACCCAGGCACCCCATCTTGCTCCAAGTCTTAATAGATGTGCAACCTCGGGCAAATAACTTAAACTTTTTGAGCCTATTTTTCGGCCTCTGTAAAAAAAGGATAAGTGGGAACAATGCTAAACCTGTTCAACAGCTGTTTATTGGGTGTCTAATGTATACTGGGCACGGCTGTCAGCACCGGAGATCCAGTGAACAAGACAAGGCCACTGCTTTGATGAAGCTTGCATTCCAACAGGTGAGACAACCAATAAAAAAAAAAAAATCAAAACTCTTTTTCAAACAGAATAGGAGTAACGTGATAGAGTGCTGGTGGGGGGTCAGGGAGGAGAGGACCTACGCAGATCTGGAGGCAGCTTCCTGGCAGAGGGAAGGCCCTACTCTGGGATACAGCTTGGCATGTCCCAGAACAGAAAGGACAGTGTGTTGGCGATGACAGAGAGTAAGGACGATGAGTCCTAGCAGAGGAGGTCATCTGAGAGGCAGGTTGAGGCAAAGGGCCTGGTTGTATTCAAATGGCAGTAAATCCCCAGTTGTAAACTGTTAGGTGACATGACTTGATTTGTGTTTTTATTTATTTATTTATTTATTTATTTTTTTGAGAGAGAGCACGCATGCAAGTGGTAGGGGGAGGGGCAGAGGGAGAGGGAGAGAGAATCTTAAGCAGGCTCCACACCCAGCATGGAGCCCCATGCAGGGCTCAACTTGAGGCTCAATCTCAGTACCCTGAGATCATGACCCAAGCTGAAACCAAGAGTTGGACATTTACCTGGCTGAGCCACCCAGGTGTCCTGTGATGTGCGTTTTTAAAAGACCCCTCTGGCTTGTGTGAGGAGAGGAACTAGGAGTCAAGAGTAGTCTGAGGAGGCCCAGAGAGAAGACTACTGTGCAGCAGTTCCAACCAGGTCGGCTGCTGTACAGGTGGACGGAGGGCCAAGAGGACTTACAGATTCGGTTGCTGGTGTGAGGAAAAAAGAATGAAGGTCTTGAGGTTTTTGGAACGAGCCTTTAGGTGGATGGTGGTACCATACACTGAGCTGGGAGAAGGAGAAGGAAATTACTAGCCAGAGAGAGAAATATCAAGGATCCTATTTTGATCAAGCTAGGTCTGAGATGCCTGTTGCACACAGATGTGGAAATATCTAGCTGGCAGTGGGGTGTATGAGTCTGGAACTCCGTGCAGAGATCAAGGCTAGAGACATAAATTCGGGAGACAGCACATTGATGGTGGGTACAGCCTTGAGGCAGAGAAGATCTCCCTAGGAGGGAGAATAGCTAGAGAAGAAGACCCAAGGTCAAGTCCTGGGGCAACATCATAAAACACTGAATATTAGTTGTTGTTATTATTTTCAGAACACTGGGAAGGAGAATGTTGGCCAATTATTGTTATAAGCATTGTTTTATCCATCCATCTACCCATGCATCCCACCACCCATTCATACTATAAACGATCACTGAGCACATTAATGAGAGAGTAGAGAAAAGAATGTAATAGTAGGTCAAGAATGTAAGCTCTGGAGCCAGACTGCTCTATTTAAATCCCAGCTCCATCTGTAACCTTGGAGAATTTGCTTAACCACATTGGACCGCCATTTCTCCATCTGCAATGTTGAATGGTGTCCCCCCAAAAGACATGTCCATGTCCTCGACCTGTGAATGTGACCTTCTTTGGCAAAAGTAATTACGTTGAGGATCTCAAAATGAGATCATCTTAGATTATCTGGGTAACCCTAAATGACAAGTGTACATATAAGAGACACACAAAGTGAGACATGCAGACATAAGAGGAGAAGACATGAACACACAGAGAAGATGATATGAAGATAGAGACACAGATTAGAGTGAAAGAGTTACAAGGAATGTCAACAGCTACCAGAAGCTGGAAGAGGCAAGGAAGGATTCTCCCTAGGAGCCTCCAGAGGGAGCATGACCCTGCCAACGCCTAAATTTCAGACTTCTGGCCTCCAGAACTATGAGAGAATAAATTTCTGTTGTTTAGCCACCAAGTTTGTGGTAATTTGTTATAGCAGCCCCAGGAAGTGAATAGGGGAATAATAACGGTGTGTGCCTCACTGACTCATAAGGAGAATTAAATGAGATAACATATGTAAAGCATCTAGAACAGTGCCTGCCAAATAGGGAACATTCAAACAATTTTAAATTTTAAATTTTATCCATGTACTGGACATATCCATGTGCAGGATCCTGAAGAATGGGGGAAAAGACAGATATGTTGAGACCCTGAAAATAAAGATGGCACCCAGAAGCTGAGCAGGTGAGGGACCAGAAGGGGGAGGGGTACTCAGATGCTACAAACTGCTGAACACCGCTCCCCAGCATTCCCCAATAAAGAAATCAATAAACCTTACATCTGCTCAGGTTTTTGAAGATGAGTAGTAGGTCCAGAGAAGTGTTACTGCAATTTTTTACAGTATCTTCCTCTGCTCGCACCATCTCATTGCCTGCTCTCTCATGAGAACCCATGTTGATGAGGACATTCAGAGCAGATTTTCTGGGGACAGCTGTCTCTTCCTTTAGCCTAATGATACTGGGAATAACGGTGACCAGGGCGGGGTGGGGGTAGAGAGTAGCAGTGGAAAACTGTGGAGGAAAATGACGCCAATTTTGTATGCTGAGTGATTTTATAATAATATTTGCATGGCTGCTTTAGCCTGGGAGGCTAATTTTCTTCACCAGGAGACCCATATAGCACAATCTAGTTTTACCCAAATCTCTATAAAATACTCTGTGCCAAAAGGCGGGTGAGGGGGGAATCCAACTGAAACACAGCTGAAATCAGACATTTTATAAGTGTCCCTTGGCGAACACACAAAAAGGTAAAGTTTATTGACATCTTGCTTTATTAAAAGCAAGGTCGGCTTAAAAGATTTGCTCCATTCTCATCTTCATAGGTAGAGAAAAGAACATTCAAACACTGGAAGAGAGTTAGTGATCACCTGCATGCAAATATAGGGAGTGTCAGGGTGAGGAACCCTCCTGGGTGTTCAATTTGTAGGCACCAACCCAAGATACTATGGCTAATCTGAAACACACTTGCCTCTCTACTCTCTGGAAAGAGACTTGGGGAATACTGGAATTACAGTATCATCCCAGGACATGTACGTAGGATAAGCAGGTTCACGTTAGACAGGCATCTGTAAAGTGCTGGCCTTCAGTGAAAGGGACAAAAAAGCCAGTGTTTATTCTGTCTTACTCCTTGGTAGCCCAAGATCTTGTTAAGAGCAACTGTACCCAAACCGGGTGCCAAGAGAGCAAAGCTCCTAGGCACCTGCTCCCCCTACCACCCCCTTTCTCTGGATGCCCAGAGGCTCCCTATGAGGCAGGCTAGTCTCCCCACTGTCTCCTGACTATACCAGGATCCAAAGATACCCCCTCTCCTACTCTCTGCCCAGCACAACTTCTACTTCCTTGGCAGACAGGTTTTAGCCAGAGGGTTGACTTTGGACTTGCACAGCACTACGGAGGGCCCCTGTTCATGGTCGGGGTCCTCTTCTGCATTGTATCCATGTGTCTTCATTTTTAGCAAAGCAGATGATCACTCTTCAGAGGCCAGGACAACAGCGTATGTATGGACAATTTGGTGGCAGTAGCCGACTTAAAGTCTAGTGTATGCAAAGCCAAGTACTAGAACTGTCCAGATGTTGACAAAAAGGAGACCACAAGTGGCTCAGCTCAAATTCAATTCCACTGTTGCTAAAAACTTCAAAGGGCACAGCCTGGGAATCATTCTGTTAAGGGCCACATATACCATGGAAGCCCCCCTCAGGAGGCTGTTAAAACACTGTAGATCTTACCTAAAATGAGCTAAATTGGCCTTCAAGCTGGAGGCAAAGGACTGGGTCGTTCTCTTTCAAGAACTTGCAAATCCTCAGGAGTTTGTGATTTTTTTATCCTCGTGTGAATAGCTACGCACTTCAGGCTGCTTCCCCACTCCCTTGCTATTATTCCATTGAAAGCTTGTGACAACAGTGTGTGCCAAACTAGTCCTCTTTGCTGTAAAGTCAATTCTCCAAGTCTTGCTTCTCCAAAACCTCTTCATGTGTCCTAGAGTGCTTTACGAGCCCCAGAAACCCTTTAAAACCTAAAAACAAATAATCCAAGAATAACTTAATCAACCAGATGTTCAATGCTATCTGCTTTCATTGGATTGCTTCATAAAGAGAGCTAATTCTTAAGTTTCTGATTTTGTGCAAGTTAATAGCCCAGTCGCTGTTCATTCAATGTATTCACGTAGGTGATGCACGCATCAAGGAGGCAAGAGCTCTGAGAACGGGGATTGTTTCCCTGCCCCATTGAGAATGTGGGGATGGAGAGGACCCCATTGGCATTGGAGAGAGGCCACAGCCGGGGCAGGCCTCTTCCCGGAGCTGGAGAGGCTTCAAAGACAAATGTGTCTTCTCCGCACACTTAGTGCCTTAACAAGCCGTCTCCAGGCTCAGCTGCCTTATCGGACCACAAAGGGCCTCTTCGACGATTGACTTTTCAAACCGTAAATGCTCCCAGTGTTTTCTTGAACACATTTGTAAATAGAATGCAGAGCTCTTTAGATCACAGGCAATCCGAGCCTAAATCCCGACCTACCTGGCTTCCAGTCCTGCCTCTGCCCAGAAATGCAGAACACACAGGAAAAGAATTCTTTCCCAATTCTCTCTTTTTCCCATTTCTAGCATATGGATAGTATAAGATCGGGAATTTAAAACCTTTAAATGCCATAGAAGGATCTATCATTGTATATGGACCTATGTTTAGGCCCAAAGAACAACACGATCGACGTAAAATAAATAAATAAATCAGGAATAATCTGAGAAAATACTTTTATACTTTGAGTTCCTTAAAGAAACATCATACACATTTTCCCCCAATATCATTTAATTTGACACACACGTAGTGAGTGTTTAGTAAAGCAAATTAAGTGCTCCTTTTCCTCTGCTCTTCACTAATAGGGGAGAATATTTAATCTTTCTAAGTATAATCATGATTCATTCATAAAACCAAGGGGGTACACATATTTTCAATTCCTCTTCACCCACCTGCATCTTGCACTATTACCACTGAAGACAACAGTTCTGCAAATCTAGCCACTACAGATGTGATTCTACTTCTAGTTGTGCTAGAAGGAGGCAAGTTCTCCACTCTTCTGGGCCTCGGGTTCCTCCAATACGGGAATTCGCAAGTCTGAATGCATCACCCCTTCCAAAGCGCAGAGGAGGGGAGACTCTGCAGGATCTCCCTGCTTTGAGCCTGGCAACGTGACCATGTGACCATGGCAACATGTGAAGTACAGATGTATCCACTGAAACAAGTCAACAATAAAAAGGCAGACATCCTGAAAGATTCCTTAAAGTGGGAACAGGGAGGTGAGAGGCTGCTCCCAGCAGTCCAGAGCTTTGCATCCAAAGCTGAAAGCAAGCTTCGGCTGGGTCCGCTAAAAAGTCCTGCCTTGTACACTCACTGGGCTGTCACGGGCTTTGACAAGAGGCTTATTCATTTCTCCACGCACTAACAGAAGGACCTGCTACTTTGTAGCAGACACTGTCACTGAGGGGTTTGCATACATACCTCAGGATCTTTTTTCATTCCTCCTGAGAACGACCCTGTGAAGTTGCTACTGTCCCAGTCTTGCACAAGAGGAGACCGAGGCTTCAATATTTCTAATGATCCGGCCAGTGAGAGGTTTTCTGCACTGCTAGGACTCCAGCCAAAGCCTCTGACCCCAATTCCAGAAACCCTCCTTTCCTTCTTGGCCACCTCGGCCGGTGCCAGGCACCAGGTTCACCTACCCAGCTGCCAGCAGTACTTCCGCCTGCCCCACCCCCTCTTGCCCCCCGCCCCCAGCAGCCAGGCACCTCTCCCATTTTACCAAGACGACACATCCTTCCACTACACTGCAGGCTCCTTCTCCAGCGCCTCTCCCAACCTCTGCTTCCCTCCTACCTTCCCAGGAAGGGAGATGCCAGCTTTTTTTCTTTCCCTGCACCTGCTCCTGTTCACCTCTGGCTTCTTCCCTCCCAAACACCCCTTATCTTGTCTTCGTTCTCTCCCACTGCTCTTTTGTTTACCACACATGCCTGGGAAGGGGATTTGGGGAACATTCCTGGATAAACCTTCCCACAACACTACCACCTCCTCAAAATACCCTCCAGATTATTTTTAACTGGCACACCTCTGGATCCAGTGTCTATGCGCCAGACTTCAATCATCTTGGCAATCACTCTCTCTGTCATCCGGTGAACCTGGCTCCCATGACCATCCTTGACAGACACTGTTCTTAGTCTTTGTGAAGACTGGCCTTTCTCAGACATTCCTGCCTCTACCTGCCTGCCTACCTCCCTCAGGGGCTTGCCTGCCGCATCCTACATGGTCCTATGGAGACACTTTGGAAGGCAGAAGAAAGAGGTTAAAAACTGTCCAGTCTCCAAGTCTGTCTTTAGAGATTCAGCCTCTCTTTGAGTTTTGTCCTGACCTTTTATGGGTTCATCTTCCTTGGGACGCTTCCCCTTGTGACTGGTGCAGTAAGAGGGCCCTGAGGCCACATTCCAACAGAGACCTCCCCCACCCCCCCGACACACACACACCATAGTCTAAGTTACATAGGCCCACGTGATCTGGGCCAAGGGAGTATCTGCAGCTCTGTGTTATCTTGTCCAGCCTACCAGGTCTGGGACAACACCAAGTACAATCAGCTGGTGGTGGGGAGAGGGAGGTCATGGAGTGTTGCTTCTGCCTCTCTCCCTGAGGAAGCTAGCAGACGGCTGGTGGAGGCCTTATCTGGGTGTGAATAAGATATGGTCCTAAAGAAACAGGCCCAGGGCAGCATGATGAGTGTGCCAACAGGCTCTGTAGAGCCAAGTCCAAAGGTAAGACTGCTCAACTTGGGAGAGAAAGACAGAGAATCACAGAGGAGGAGACCCTTGAGCTGGATCTTGAAGAGTAAGAAGTGGTTCATCAGGAAGATCAGGGAAGAAAGGATATTCCAGGACCTCAATTCTCCCACTACTACCCCCAGCAAGTCAGCATTGTAGAGGCAGAGAGTATGACAGGTCAGGAGGTCTACAGCTCGTGTGTATGTGTGTGTGTGTGTGTGTGTGTGTGTTAGGGACATAGCAGGAAAGAAGTCTGAGGAGGCACACAGGATTTGGAATTTATTCTGCATCCTGGGAGCCACTGATAGGTCTGGGAGACTGAGTAGAAGTGGGAAGAGGGAGGAGGGGTCTGGAAGGGTTTCTTCAGGCTGCTCGTTTGCTGAATGTTAAAACTCCAAACTCCCTATTTCAGTCACCTATGTATTCACATGCCCGCCGAGCCTCCAGGTGATTTTTGCTTCTTCCTTACTCCAAATCCAAGTAGTGCCCATACTTCAAGGCCATGTCTAATGAACTTTTCCTTTCTTCCCACAGCCTGCTGTCAGACTTCCATGACCTCCTGTGCTCATCTTATTACAATAACCTTCTCCCTGGACAACTCACCTCCCATCTCTCCCAGTTCGGATTCTTTCTGCCAGAGATCAGATTCATCTCCCTGAAGCACAAAGCGACAATCCCTAGCTCAAAAATCCCAAATATTTCCCTATCAGCTGCAGAACTAAGCTTCCCCAAGACCTCAGGCCAGCCTCTTCTTCCATCATATCCCTGGGGCCACATCCTCACTCAGGATCAACCCCTCAGCCCACAGCTTCTCTACCTCAGTTCTCCTCCATAGAGCCTTTCAGATCTCCTCAGTCAAAAGTGACTTCTTTCTCCTCTGTCCTTCTAAAGTGTTTTTATCTGGACCATTCTTCGGGTACCTTATTCATTAGATCATCCCCATCATCCAATAAATACAGGGCACCTATTACATGCCTATATACACGCACTGGTTTGGGTGGGAGCTGTCATTTTATTCATCTCCCTTCTCCTGACAGACTGAAACTCTGAGCTCAAGGAGGGAGCCCCTGCGCATCCCCAGGAACCTCTGAGGGCCTATGCAGTGCAAACCACAGGTACCCCAAAAATAAAATGGTTGAAATGAATAGAGAAATTATCATAAGTTTCCTTAAATAGTAAACTGCCTTAAGTGCATGCAAAATCTATTTTAATGACAAAGATTTAAAGTATAATTCAATATTTTTCCAGGAGCATATTAACTATGTCAAGGGAAGGTGAATGTATATACTTTACACGGCTCTGATTCTTCCCCTCCTAGCACATCCCCCACTCCTCCATTTCCCTGTCTGCCCACCCCCCTACACACACTCACACCACTATGTGGTTATGAGTGGAGCAGCAGTGGAAGAAGGAATTGATGAAGCTAGAACAACCACCTACAGCCAGGGGTGTGTTCGGAGACATTCTATTCTGCCCCCGCAAGCAACCCTCCCACACCACACCTGCTAACCTGGACCTATTCGACACCCACCCAGAAGCCACCGCGGGGGTGGGGGGGGCGGTGGGAGGCGGTTAGCTGGCCCAGTGGAAACAGCAAGCTGGGAGAGAGCCCGTCCAGAGCAGGCTGAATGTGGGAGACCCCAGTGGGGAAGGACTAGCAGCACGGAAGGTCCTGGGGAGCTCTCTCTAGAAGCAGATCCACGGCATCACTTTCTGCAGCCACTCAGGGACCCCCTCCAGCTTCATCGTGCTTTGTCAGGGGAAACACATCCACCCAAAGCACCTAACTCTGTGGCAGGCAGAGGCCAGGCCGGCGGCGGGAGACAGATGAGGCTCCTTCCCTCGGCGGTCGGCCACCTCCAGTCCCAGTGCAGGGCAGCTCTGGAATGCCCTCGTGCCTGCCATTCCAGTCTCTGAGACCAGCCCATGCCAGACCTGTCCTCTTACACTCCAGGGTCTCTTATCAAGGTCTTTACATTGATCAGGCCTCTGAGGACAGGCTTCTGGCAAACTCCAGTCAGGGACCCTGGACCCTCCCCCTACTCAGTTTAGCTCTGCAGGAAGACAAGCAACCCAAAGACCTAAAACATCAACACAAACCTGAGAGGGAGAGGGGTGAGGGGAGAGGAGAGAGAGAGGGGGCGGGGGTAGAGAGAAAGGAACAAGGCCAGATTTTAGGGGGAACTCGACTTCACAGGGAAGCAGGATTTCCTCATGTGTACGCTCCCCATCTCCCTGGGAGATGCCAATACTGCCCCCAAAGACGTCCTTGCTTTTTGCGCGCCCCCTCCGTTCCCTTTACCGGCGCGTCTCTTGCGCGGGCACAAACCCGGCGAGAGATGAGGAAGCGCGGGAGCCTGAGTACCTCCGCCCTGGAGGAGAGGACCAGGCGACGGCCCAGGTATGGGGGACCCGGGGCGCAGGCCCGGGCAGGGGCTCCTGGCCCTGTCCTGAGTGTGCCCAGCAGTGCGGCTCGGGTCATCCCGCTCTCGCTGGCCCTCTTCCCGTGGCCGCGTCCTGCTCGCCCCCGGCCGGATACGAGGGGAGTTTGAGCCGCCCGACCCGGGTTCGGCTCCCTACACACCGCGGTGCCGGGGCTGGGGTTCCCGCACCGGGATTTGTCACTAAACTTTCCCGGGCTCGCTCGGTCTCGGGGGGTGGAGGGGTGGGAAGGAGGGTTGCCAAACCGCCCCTCCCCCGCCCATCCGAAGCCCCGCGTCCCGGCCGCAGCGGGACGGTCGCTTCACCTGCGCGCGGCTCGGCGGAGCCTCCCGCTGCTCCTCGTGTGTCCGGACCCAGGCGCCGCCCGGCGGGTCTCCGCGCTGCCGCCGCCACCGCCGCCGCCGCCGCCGCCACCGCTGCTTCCACCGCCGGTGCCGCCGCCGCCGCGCCTGCCTGTAGCTGCAGCGACGCGGTTCGCCCTCAGCCGCGGGAGGCGCAATCCCCGGCGCCCGCGGCTCGGCGGGTCCCTGCAGCCGCCACCCCACCGCGTCTCTCTGCCCGCGGCCGGCACGCACCGGCGCCCAGCTCTCCCAGCTGCACGGCGCTGGGGATCCACGGAGCCTCCAGGATGGGCGGGGATTCCCTCCCTCTGGTAGATTCGAGGGGCGGGAACTCCCTTCCCGGAGTGACAGGGACGGGGGGCGGGGATTCCCCTACAGGAATGACAGGGTGGGCGGGGATTCCCCCCTGAGCGAGGCACACCGCGTGCAGTGTCCCTCCGGGTGAACCCGGAGTCCTGGTGCGCTGTCTTCAGAAACCTGGGGATCCTGGGAGGAAAGGATCCAGGGAGATGGCGGCTCAGAATTTCCAGATGGCGGGGCCTGGGGCGCCATCTAGGTGGAAAAAGAGAGAGCTAGGGGACTTGAAGTTGCCTTTGCATAGCGTCGAGAAAAATGTCAATTGCCTTACACAAGAATGGGGTGGGGAGGCCAAAGGAGATGGGGGAAGGACTAACCACCCACACCAAGAAAGCTTTGGCCTCTGGTTCTTCTGATACCCAAACTGATTTAACACTGGTATGGGAATTTCGGGGTAACCGCTGGGCACCTCAGAGCTGCTTAATCCCCTAGTTAAGCTCCTGAGAGAAATCCTCAGAGACAAAGTCCTATGGCCCTGGAGTGGTGGTTTTGGTCCCTGGGACAACTAGCCAAGAGCCCCTGCTTGAGTGGACTGTGAGAGCTAATGCCGATTGCCCTTGGCCTTATTCCAGGTCAGTCGAGGAACAGAAGCCTCAGGCTTTTTGGATCCTCCATTCCCGTGGATTTCAGGAAGCCCTTCAAATATTTTTGGTTCTTTTTTTGTCATCCCTGTCATTCTGCCTACCACAGGGAGAGGATGATAAGAACATAATAGGGAGACTGCACAGCTCTGCAAATTAAGCTCTCTTAAGAGGAAAAAGCTGGTCTTTTTCAAGCGCTAGCAGATAAGAGTTAAAAACATATGAAAAATGAGAAAACCTGGGATAATGAATAGTTGAATAATGCTTTTGACATTTGCTGCAGAGCAGTAATTGGAAATCTTTGCTTTGGGGGGATGGGGATGGGGTGGGGTGGGGCAGGGATCCGGGGCAGCCCAGCAGGGCAATAAGCTCCGGTCTCTCAGAAGAGCAGACCGACATAGATCACCTGCACAGATTGTGCAGAGCTGTCCCGCAGCATCAGAGGCCAGGGGAGTCCCAAGGCATTTGAGATGGTATTTTCCACAGGGGCTGGGGTGGGGAAGTACTTGAATAACTGTTCTTCAGCTTTTATAATTACCAGGCCACTGAGATCAATGTCTGCAGAAATCCAAGCTTCCTATAGTGTAAGTTGTGCAAGGTCAGGCACCCAGAGCTAGGATTGTAAGGACTGGCAGTGACACAGCTACTCAGCACAGCACTTAGGAGATGCTGGATGAAATGGCAGCTATTACCCAGGAAGGTACTATTGGGACACCACAGAAAATCCTTCTAGAATCAGACAGGGCTGGTGGTTCCTGTTTGTTTCACAGTCCCAGTCCCATATTCCACCACTCTCTTCCTAGCACATGAACCACGAAAAGGCAAAACCTGTCTCCTCAGCCTCTGTACCCAGCACCTACCTCCTTCAGCACCCACTGAAAGTTTGCTGAATAAATGAATATGTAAATGAATTTATCACTCAAACCATAAGCGCGGCCATTCCTTACCCAATGCATCCCCAGCTCCTTCATTCCAGCCATGTACTCCTAACCTGCAAATTGTTTCCTCTGCCAGGATGACATTCTCACACTTCTGTGTCTGCTGAAATCCCAAAGAGTTAAATGTCACCTGTTCTGGGAAGGCTTCTCTGATCACTGGCACCAACCTCAGGTTTCTTCTCCTCTATTAACCTTTCTGTAAGTTGCTAATATAGCCCTTGTCAGGTTGTATTAAGTTGTAGGAATCATAGTGTTCCCTCACACATTTCCAGTTTGTGAGTTCCTGGAGGAAAAAGAACCTAGATCTTATTATTCGTGTTCCCCAAACCTAGTATGGCATAGTGCACAACCCCTAATAGCCACTCAATAAATATTTGCTGGATTAAAAGGAATCATTAAATATACAGATATATATGATATGTTATATGTGTTATATGCAGGCATAAATACTATATATAAATATTATTTATGCATATGTAATATTTGCTCATCTGTCTCCTTCAGACATGGCTCTGCTGACCAGCTTAAAATACTTCTAGTTTCAATCACTTTTCATCCAATATTTTCCAGATAGTTTTTGGCAAGGTCTTGCTGCTAATAATAGCTCACCTCTCAAGGGGTCAGTCAAATGCATGGAAATTTTCTTTTGCCCTTGCAGTCTCGCCAGTTTGGAAAACTCACAACTGAGGGCATTTATTTTCCAGTGTTTGAAGATCAAAATGTAAATTTCTCCTGCCCCCTTTTTAAATATTTAGTCACAGATTAGTACTTCTATCCAAGTTGCCGTTTTAATTTATTACTCATAATATACATGATTTGGAGGAGGAGGTTGGATTTAGAAAATCTAAGGCTTAGTTAGGGACAAGAGAAGATTAAAATAATGAACCAAGGAAAAAAACATGTATTCGTCTGGGCCATAATCTATCAATGATAGGTAAAAGAATGCAGCGTACTCTAGGGGACTCCAAGGAGATCCCCACGGGCTGCAGCGACCTTTGGTTTACCTCTGAGCTTTCCTCTTAGGTGAAGAAGAAACAACCCCCACCAGGCAGCTCTAACTGAATTGAAGTTTCATCACCAACTCAAATGAAATCTTGAAGGTCACTTCCCATCTTGCTCCCCCAAGTGTGTTGGGACGAGGAGACTTTGTCAACAACTGGCTTGATTCCCTCCTCTGGGAAGCCTCTGTGGGTTCATTTTCTCTCCAGAACAGGTTCTAGCTTCCCGTTTACCCAGCTAATGAGGCTCCCTTTTTTTCCTCTGGAAATTCCTGGCCACTAACTCTTCCATTCAGGAACTGACATTGGAATGAGCCATCCGGTGGCCAAGGAAGGGTTTAAGAAGAGCACTGAGGAACAATGACAGTAAAGCATTCATTCATTGGATCCTGACTTGGAATGTGTTTAAAGATCACTGGGAGATTTGAAAATTCAGATACCCTGGCGTCAGCCCCTGAGATCATCATATGCTGAGTCTGCAGGGCGGCTCTGGATACTGCATGTTTAATCTGTGCCCTGTGATTGTGACTTGGGTGACCCACAGAGCATATCCGAAGAAATACTGAAATAGAGTGACTTTAAAAATGGGAGGGAGCCCGAGTTAGATCATACTCTAGTGTTTGGTCTTAGTGCCAATAGACTTTATTTTAAACCTTGATGAAAATTTTGTAATATTTATTCTCAGACCACATCTTTTATTAGCCAATACACAAAATGGACCTACATGTGATGTATCCTGTTTTAAAATACTTGTTTAGGGGAACAATTTAAGTACTTTTCATCCTGTGTATATTGAAAAAGATGAGTTTCACTGTGTCCGCAAGCATGACATTGGAACTTATGCAAATGTGTTTTGTTGTTTTCAGTGTTGTACAATATTATGGCACATGCAGAATTTATGATTTTCTCCTAGGGGGCTGTCCCATACAGAATATACTATCTCTCCTTCTATTTATTTAGGTGGCTAAATCATCCATTATTTTATCTTTGACTCAGCCTTCCATTTATACTATGTAAGCATGGTTGCCAGGGTAATTTTTTTTTTTACTAAAATTTTTGGCAGGAAAAAATGAATGATACACTAGCAAGTGCAGACCAGATAGTGCTTATTATTTTCACAATTTATATAGATGATTCAATAATTCTGTCCAGTGCTGAATTACCCTATATGCTCAGGGCACCGGTAAAACCAGGCTACTGAAGAGAGACAGAGAGGTTCAGCTTTGATTAACATAACCAGTACTGATCAGCATATCTAAAGTTCCACATATGCATAGGTTTTGTTTTCTAGTTGGCCAGTGTCTTTATTTTGAATTTACACAAGAGATAGGACATGGGGATCTTCTCGGGGCTTGGGGCTTCGATCCTATTGGTACACTTGTAAAAGACATTTTCCTTCCAGAAATTGGGAAGCTTGTGTCCTCCCCCAGTGGCTCTTCCAATTCAGTCAAATCACTGTGCATCTAAATTGGTAGACTATTTAGGTAAGATATTTCCTAACTCCTCATTTTGTGCACAACACATTCTCATTCCTAACTCCTATCTCCCCTGCTGATTATTCTCCTTGTTCAGTTCTGCTCTACTTACTTATGAAAAGGCATCATTCCAAGTCAGTCATATGCTATTTTTACTCCTTCATCAGATACTTCTCCTTCCGGATATCTTCATTTAATAATCTCCAAAAAAGCAATTATAAAAATCAACATAACACTAGTCTCTCTCTTCTGTTTTTGTTGTTGTTGTTGTTGCTGCTGTTGTGTCCTTTTCTTAATTTTACGTTCACTCTTCATTGTCTCTTTTGTCAATCTCAGCATCTGTCTTTACCGGGACAACTGAAATGGACACGGAAATGAAAGCCAGGTAATGATACCCAGCCTACAAAAGCCACAGATCAGTGCGGTGTTCTGCGGTAACTCAGTAAAGGGTGGGGTTACCTCAGGCAAGGTTCTCTCAAATGGGGGTAATAACACTTGCCTCGAAAGATCTCATTAGGATCTCAAGTCCCCCACTAAATCATAGATGCAAAAATACTTGGAAAAACTATAAAGGTCTCTCCAAATGAGAGAAGGTGAGAGCAATAGCTCTTTGAATGGCCATTTCAGTTCGTCACAGAAAATACATGACTAAGATGATTTACATTTCATCTCAGTGTACAGCAAGAATCACCAAGGGCAGTAGATAAGGCAGTTGATGAATCATCATTAACAACTTATTTACATGATGTATGAATTAGTGGGCCAAACATAAGAAATGCATTTTACATCTCTGCTGCGTTCAGGAGTGATATACTGGTCCACAGAAAGCAGAACCTTTGAAGAAACAATACAGTGGACTTGAAAAAAGCCAGTCATTGTCTATTGGAAAATATATGAGAACAGCTTGTTTTTGTTTGTTTTAGCAAATACTAATAGCGACCTCCTTCTTTCTAATTGCCCATCTGAGTGGGTTCCTCTAAGGCTGCTCTTGAAAAGAGCCCCAGGGATCATGCTCTTGGTTGGCCTTTATTTAAGTCATGGGGTCCTCCTCATTTCTGGTTAATAGAAAACCATTAAAAAATAGTTAAATGCTTTGCTCTATTTGTTAAATTTTTTTCATTAATCCAGGGAGCAGTGAATCCTCTTTTCTGCTTTACTGTGTACTTATCAACAAAGCAAATAACCTAAATTGCTTTTAAATAATTTGTTTTTGTAACTGAGACAATCAGACCACCTGGAAATAGAGAAGAAACAAAAGAATGAAAGCCAACACAAGACGCCGAGAGCTCAGAATTCTAGAGCCCAAAGGAGACTCCTTAGGAATCAACTTGCCCTACTTTGGAAATCTGCCCATCATTTTGAAAATGCTAATTATGCCTATTTAATGCCTGGTTTACAATCAAGATGACTCATCTCAGGACGATGGTCTCTGAGGATAGAGAGCCTGACTTCAAGGACTGAGGGTATCTGTGTTCCCTTGCCGTCGAAGGGTGCAGACATACCTCTGTCTCATGCCAGAGTAGAGGAAATATTCTCCACAGAAGGCAGCAGACCTATAAATTAATTCTTTATGATAAATTCCAAATGCTCCTTAAAGAATGATGTTTTTCTTATTAGAGTCTTTTGAGACATGTACCATCAGTCAGAATGTCATGGGGCCTATCAATATTGTATCTCCAGCATGAATTTGCAAGAAAGTGCTTTTAGAGATCAAAAAAGTTCACAGAAAATGCAGTAACACAGAGCATCATATAGCAGAGTTTCCCAAAGTTTGCTTCTTTGGCATGCATAGATTTGTCTAACAAGGACTCACAACCTACTCCAAAACTGAACTTTTTTTTTTTTCTGGAATTGCTAATTGTAAATCTTTTTCTAAAATTAAAGTGAATGGTCCCATAGATACCATTTCATATTAGAGGTTTCTGGTGGGCCCAACCAGGGTGAGGTCAGAGAGGTGCCTAGGATACAAAATATAGAGAAGCCCTCACTCTTAGGGTTGGGCGCTCACTCTCTGGGCTGTGCCTAATCCTGATAGTGAGGACTGCCTTAATTTTTTTTTAAAGATTTTATTTATTTATTTGAGAGAGAGAGAGAGAGAGAGGGACCAACAGGGGCAGAGGGAGAAGCAGACTCCCCGCCAAGCAAGGAACCTGATGTGGGGGCTTGATCCCAGGACCCTGAGATCATCATCTGAGCAGAAGGCAGACGCCCAACCGACTGAGCCGCCTTAATTTTGTGCCCTAGGCACCTCTCTTGTCTCACTCTAGCCCTGGCCCTGGTTCCCTGACAAACACACAGAATGCAGAAGACCCCTGAGAGGTTTGGATGCTGATTCAGCAGGGATGCAGCAATGGTGATTAATAGCACAACAGTCGAAGAGCGGTCTAGGTTTTGCCAATGTCCATGGGGGTGACCTGGGGCCAGCTGGGCCCAAACACCATGCCCCATGATGCAAGGCTACGCTCGCTGCCCTGCCTCCTGCCCCATGGATGACCACACACATGCTGCCGAGCACAACTGTCAACCTTCACAGACCATCAGCAGAGGCAGGCCTGGCCCTACCATGTCCACTTTCTGTTTTTTTACACCTCAACTGAAATGTGGTAAGTCTGAATGCTCGGCAGCCTCCAAGACACACTGGAGATGTAAATGTGCCTTCTTCACTTTTGCGTTAGTCCATCCCTACTAGGAGTGTTTCTTGGTGATCTGCCACTTGCCATGCTCTCAGATCCATGCTATTCTACCTCCACTCCAATGCAGTTTCCTCCCCTATATTGCCACGGGCAGTCCCAACTCTGTCATCGACAAGCATCCCTATTCCTTCACCCTCTTTTCTCAACACTCTCGCCTGCAGACTCTTACCCTCCAGGGAAGACACGGCTTTCCCTGCAGCTCTCTCCAGTGGAGTCTGTGTATTTGGTTAAACAAACATGACCTTACAACTCCAGGTCAGGAATGGTGTAAGGACCCCCATGTTTTGGGCCTATGGCGTATCGTTTCTATCACTCTCTTATCTAAACTATCTTGTGCCTTGGTTGCACCTACCTGAAAACTCCATTCCAGGATGAAACCAGCCTTTCCCTGCACCACTGCCTGATGGCTGAAGCACTGATGGGAAGAAACAAAACAAAACAAAACAAAACCCCTAAACCATACGTGGGTAGATGGTGAATTCCTGGTTGCCTATCACAACCAGCTCTAAACAGTGTCCACTGCTATTTCTCTAGTCAGCCCACTCTCCCATTTATGCAATAAGTATTTCAAACCTTCCTCACCATGTTCAAATTTCTGACTCCTCCTGTCTTACACTTGTCTTACCTTCTCTTTATCTGAAGACGACCTTGCTTTCTAATTCTCAGATAAAATCAAAGTTATGGGATAGAACCCTTTTAACTTCCTACCTCCAGATTAATAAATCTTCCCCAAATCAACACCCACCTTCCTCTTTCTTCTGTCAGGGACATCTCTCCACTTGGGTTTCCTGCAGGTGCCTCACGCTATATAAGTATGAACTGAACTTATGCCCTTTCCCCCACAAATTCCCTTCTATTGTTAACCACCCCGATAAACAGAGCTCTAATACTCCCCCTTGTCCAAACCCAGAGCCTCAGTGTCCCTCACGCCTCATCTCCAAAAAGCACATCCTATCAATTCTTTCTCAAGTACCTGTAGGCTCTGTCACTATGGCCCAAGCTACCTTTATCTTTTGTCTACACCAGCGGTTGGCAATTAGTTTTTATTGGAACACAGCCATGATCATTCATTTATGGATTGTCTATGGCTGCTTGTACTTCAACAGCAGAATCGAGTAGTTGCCACAGAAACCATATGGCCCACAGAGCAGAAAATATTTACTTTTTGGTCCTTATAGAGAAAGTTTGTCCATCCAATCCTTGATCTACACTATTGCTGGAACCTCCTGAATGCACCCTGTACCAAGCCTGGTGTTCTGTTGTCAGGCTCATGCCCGTACAGCTGGTCATCTTTTAAAAATCTCATATCACCATGCTTAGAATTCTTCAGTGCAGAAACATCCTGCTTGGGATGAAATGCAGTGTCCCTAGCCTGGTTTGCTTGGCCCCATGTGATCGGCCCCTGTCTACCTGTCATTCTCACCTTGTACCACTCTGCCTCTTGCTTACCAAACCCAGCAGTGCTATCTGCCTTTCAGATCCACACACCATGCTCTTTCATTCTACAGAATCTGGAGAATTTTGTTTCCTCTGTCTTGGAGGCTCTTTTTCTTCCTCAATTTGCCCCTCATCCAATTCTTACTTATTCTTCAGGGCTCTGTCTAGACCTCACTTCCTCCAGGAAGCCTTCTCTTTCTCCCAGGTTGGGTGCCCTGTTTCATGGCACAATGTATTTTTCTTTTAAAGCATTTGTCTTGATTGCTTGTCATTCTTTGTGAAATTATTTTTTTAATGTTTGCTTTTTTAAAAATATAGACTGCAGGTATTTTGGCAGAAAATCTTTGTCTATCTGGTTCAGAAATGTAGGTTTTTGTTCTTGACATAGTGCCTGGCACAAGATAAGTACTCAGAAAATATTTGTTGAATAAATGGATGAGTAGCAAAAGCATAATAAGGTGCTCATGATACTGGGAGTTAATACACACAGACCATTTAGTTAATTGCCTTGTGCTGGCAAAGTAGTATTATTATGCTTTTACTTTGCATTGCTCCTGGACTTCTTAATTTAACAACAACAACAACAAAAGGTACCTAAAAAGCATTTTCTTCCTTAACGTGTAGCATGAATTGTTCTTCAATTGATTTCTTCTGTTTGGCTGCTTATGACAAGCATATTTGACTTCTCATAGTGTGAGACCTCTACAAACCAATGTATCCAATCCTAGAAACCAAAAGTCATACTAAGATGTGTTTCCTAGGCTAGATAATCCCTGCTTGCCCTCCAGATCTACTTCCCATCATTTATTCTGCTCCGTGCCTCAGGAAGCTGACCTCCTATTGTGTTCCTCCTTGTTTCTTGCCTTCTGGTTTGGGCACCCCCAAAGGGAAATCAGAGGCATGATAGCAAGAAGGCAGTGATCTCTCTGGCTCCTCATTTGGGCTGTGGTTTGACAGTGACTCTGTTCCCATCACTCTTACCAGGCCCTTTCTCTGTAGGGACTCCTTCCTCTTGCTTATTCTGGCCTACAGTAATTACAGCTCCCTGCAGTTGCTAGCCTTGGCATGCTTCATTATCCCTTTTTGTTTTCCTTAACTTGTCCACACCTTTGTCAATTAAAATCTCCCCAATTATTCCTGTGTGAATGTGCTGTCTGTTTTCTGATAGGACCCTGACTCATACAATTCCGTTGCCTAAATAAATATAATGAAATCACATCAAGAGGTTTTCATGTGCTTCTCTAGATCTCTCAGCTACCTCTCAGACAGTCTGCATGCTTGGCTGATATGAGCTTAGGTGCCGTTCTCCACATTTCTCAGGGAGACAACAGGAGTCTGGAAGCAATCAAAGTGAGAGATGTATCCCCATTCCAAAGCTTGGTGATGGCAGGGTCAAAGCTACACCTCGACTCTGAACCTTACACATCAAATTCAGAGCTATATCTTGGCTACTTCCCTCCCAGAGGGTCACCTGCCAGAATCTGAACAGCTAGGATCCCAGATAAATCATTCCTGGTGACAAACCTCTCTGCAGTGCGTCTAATCCAGGTGAACTCTGAAGCTGGTGGGTGTGCACTTGGCTCTGTGCCCCAATCTGGAGCAGGTCTGGGACACATTCCCAGATGGCTCTTGGATGCTATTACTTTTTCTAGCTGCATTCCTGGGGGAGGTGGGAAAACACACATAGGTCTCCTAGCTGCAAACCCAAGCAAAGAGCACATTGTCGTATCTTTAGCAAATGATAGCACACAAACACAGAAAGCCGAAGGAGTAGAGAGAGACATATCTACCCAGCCAAACTAATTCACTCTTTAGAGCTAAGGGACAGCCAATATAGAAGACTCTCTATCCCCTTCTTAAAAGAAAGTGCCCAAGGCTTTGAGCAAATCACAGACAACCCTTCATTTTACCCTCTCAATTTCCTCCCCTGGAAAATGCAGTTTCCTCCTCTGGAAAATTGGTAAAGAGGGGAGCAATTACCCATTAAGATGAGCAAAAATCTCCAGGGGCTTTAATTTTAAAGCCTCAAATACAAAACTACTATTGAGTTTTCTCTTTGGGTGGGTGGGTGGGTGGGGGGGTGTGGGCAGAAGGCAGCTCCCATAGAGAGGCAATATGAGTCATAATTAAAAGCATAGACTCTGGAACCAGACTACCTAGGTTTGAATCCCACTTCTGCCACTAACTAGCTATGTGATCTTGGGAAAGTAACTTAATCTAACCTCTCTGTGCTTTCTGTTTCCTTGTCTATAAAATGGGAATAATGGTAGTATCTATCTCACAGGGTTGACATGAAGATTGAATGAGTGATTATAAGCAAAGCACTTTGAACAGAGCCTAGTAAGACTACCTATGTAAGGTAGTTGAATAAAGTTGTTTTGGGAATTATCCATGTACCTTTAGACAGATACATCTGGAGTATTGACCATTCCATGATTTTTCATCATTTTTTTGCTTGGGACCCAAGTAACTTCTAGGGTGAAATAACAGATCCTAGAGAAGCTTTGCTAGCCATGCCAATCATTAGATCAAAGGAATTTGGCTTGTGTCTTAACTGCCATCAGGAAGAGAATACACCTGGGATGCTACTAATTGGAAAAGCACATTCTGGTACATGACTCAGCCCGGCAAGCTCATCAGTTATGCCCCAAGAAGGAGGGAGAGCACCAGGTGGCCTTACCTGTCGGGCTGATCCAGAAAGATGAGATGCCTTTTAAGCAGGCCATCCATCACTGATAACCAAAGGCCTGGTGTGAGTCCCTATCCATCATTCACAAAAAGTCTTTTCATTTGGGCCTCTGTCCCACAAGGCAACACATTTTTTGCACTTCTCAGTGGCTGAATTCGTGTATATTCCTCCCTCTCCTCCTGTCTTCTTAGATTTCCTGTTGGAATCAGCAACGAGCCCAGTTTTCCGTAAGTAAACTCTGGTTTTCTCCACTGGCTCTCAACTAAAGTACAGGTCCTCTAGGCCTGAGAAGGAGCTCAGTGTCTCTAGCAGGTTCTCCTCCACTTAGGGAAGTCCTGATTGACTGATGTCTTTAATGAAAACATTTCAGTTCCCCCTGAGATGTCGAGAGTTCATGAGAATGACTGTCCTTTCGTAACTCAGTAATAGTGGACAATTTTTACTGAGTACTCACTGTTTGCTAGGCACTATGCCAAGCACTTTATATAGCACTCTCGTTTATTCCTACAATCATCCTATGAGATAGCACAAAAGTTCATTATCTGACTCCCTAGAGCAGCATTGTCCTATAGAAATGTACTATGAGCCACAAATGTGGCCACACATGTCATTTTGAGTTTTCTAGTAGACACATTATAAAAAGTAAAAAGAAACAAGGGAAGCTAATTTTAATATGTTTTGTTTAACCCAATGTATTTTAAAATTGGCATTTCAACATGTAATCCATATAAAAGCTATTTTTGTTAAAGATTTTATTTATTTATATGACAGAGAGACACAGCGAGAGAGGAAACACAAGCAGGGGGAGCGGCAGAGGGAGAAGCAGGCTTCCCGCAGAGCAGGGAGCCCGATGCGGGGCTCGATCCCAGGACCCTGAGATCATGATCTGAGCCGAAGGCAGACGCTTAACGACTGAGCCACCCAGGCGCCCCCATATAAAAGCTATTAATGAGATATTTTACATTCTGCTTTTTGTACTAAGTCTTCAAAATCCAAATTCCAATTAATAAGTGTAGAAGGAATGAGGGGAATAGGATATTACCATGTGTCAAACACCACAGTAATAATTGTTGTATGCAAGTTCCATCTATGGATGCTAAAATTGGAGAATGAGAATTTGAGGAAAAATAGGATATTTGCATACTCTGAAACTATCTCTCAAGATATTTATTAATTTCAAAGGTAGAAACAGTAACTTTGTAGTGGAGAAACCCTGCAAACATCATCTCCACAAAGTGAGTAGAATTAACGCCATCACAATAGGAAATATCAGTATCATGTACCCCCCAGATAGGATGCCCAGAGGGTACATCACTTCTGAGATCTTACCAAAAATCTATAACCTCAATATAATTGTGAGAAAGCATAAGAAGTGCCCCAAATTGAGAAACAGCATATAAAATAACTGGTCAATACTTTTCCAAAATGTCAGGATGGTAAATGACAAGGAAAGACCAAGGAACCCTCACAGACTGGGGGCACTGAGGAGGTAAAAGAACAGCACAATGGGAGGGGGGCTTTGGATCGGATCCTGGTGCAGAAAAAAGACATCAGTGGAAAAACTGGTGCAATTTGAGTAAGGTGTATACTTTAGTTAAAAATCATGTGCCCGTGTTCATTTCCTGGTTTTGACTGTTTCCTAATTATGTAAGTTGTTAACATTAAGGGGAATCTGGGTAAAGGGTATACAGGAACTCCGTCCTCCTTCTGCAATTTTTCTGTGAGTCTAAAACTATTTCAAAATAAAAAATAAGAGAACATAGTGCATTGCAAATAAAAATGCAAATTGATTACAAATATCTTTGAAATTATTTCAAAAGATTCAAGAGTCTATGAAGCTGATGAAAGTATTGAAATATTGCTTAAAAATGCATGAAAAACCATTGACAAACTAGGTAAAGCAGTTAACATTTGGAGAAGAAAAATCAACAAGGATGGTAACAGGATGTGGGTTTCAAAAAACAATGACTTAAATGTCAAGGAATTATGAAAGATCCTTGGAAAAACGAATGGAGCTTTCTAGTATATTTGCCAAAAAATTTCTTCTATAAAATCATACATTAAATGAAAGCTGTTATATCATGCCACGTACCATTTTAGTTTAAAAATTATGCCAAAATAGCCATGTGAAATTTATCTGTGTTCATTCGAAGAATGAACACATAGTTGCAATTATAATCTATGCTCTATTGAATAAGATAAATTTTTATTTTCATAATTTGTAGCTCTATTTTTTTTAGATTAAAAAAGCTTCACTTAAATTTTTAGTTCATCTTAAATGGCTTGACTTGATCTCTTTCAGCTTCAATTATCCTTGTATTATGTGCACTTACCATCATTTAATAGGAGATCCGGGACTCAAACCCAAGTAATCTGCCCCTCCAGCGCATGCTGGAGTCTCATACAGTAAGCAATATGCATTCTGCATTGTCTTGAAGAGGGGAGCTCTGTTTCCATTACCTGATCAAACTTCCTCCAAGTTATCCAAAACAAGTTTCATGACCTCTGTAAGCACAAGGTACCCTGGAATGTTCTATTTTCTATCACTCTTTATGAATTTATTGAGGATGGGCAACTCCATAGATCAATGGAAGACAAAGAAGAGAGTGGACATGAATGAGCTCACCAACTTCATCAGCCATGTCTATGTGGCATCTGTGAAATACCCACTTTTTATCTCCAAGACCCATCAAAGATGACACTTATTTTTAAATAAACCCACTGAATCTTAACACAAAAACTAAACCATAGCCAATGAAATCATTCAAAGTGCTGCAGTGTTCAAAATGATGAGCTGTAATATTTAAAATGAGACTGGAAGAGGCTGCAAAGACTGAAGAAAGGAGATATATATCATCAGAAAGGAGCTTGCTACATTTGAAACTATCAGTAGCAAATGATATGGACTGAAGACTACTAAGGTACAGTGAAGGGTAAGAGGATGCAAGTGCAGAATGGGTGGAAGAAACTCAGAGAAGCCAGGTGAGAAAACATTCTCCAATGGGCCCCTAATATCTGGAGCAAGCACTGTTTTAGAGTGAACACACGCACACGCACACACACTCGCACATGCGCACACACACACACAAGTACTCCCACATGATTAAAACTTAGATGACATCAGTGGGGTCATTACAAAATGCAATATAGTAAGTTATCAGTTCGTCTCTGGCCCCAATCACACCTGAGGTTGTTTTGGAGAAAATCTCTCAGTCTTCAAGAATGAAACAGGGCCTGACTGTTTTCTCTAAGCATACATGCTGGCACATGGGCTCATTCAGATTCAACTTTATTCCGAAATGACCGTCAAGACAATTGAAAATTGGCCAGTCTTCTAGAAACCTATTGCGCTAACAGCTGGAGAGATGCCACACTGGGGCCAAGCCAATGTCAGAAACCCGGGCAGTAGGGAGTAGCTTCCCGATCAGCATATTGCAAAGTCAAAACCTTTGTGGTCCAATCTTTTGCAAAAAGAGCTGGTCACATCCTGTTGGCCCTAGGTGGGCTAAAATCCTGGTAGGGGGCGCCTGGGTGGCTCAGTTGGTTAAGCGACTGCCTTCGGCTCAGGTCATGATCCTGGAGTCCCGGGATCGAGTCCCACATCGGGCTCCCTGCTCGGCAGGGAGCCTGCTTCTCCCTCTGACCCTTCCCCCTCTCATGTGCTCTCTGTCTCTCTCATTCTCTCTGTCTCAAATAAATAAATAAAATCTTTAAAAAAAAAAATAAATAAATAAATAAAAAAATAAAAAAATAAAATCCTGGTAGGGCCTCTCTCATGCCAACCACAGTGCTCCTGTGAAATTACCAAGGTAAAGAAGGGATGGGTGGGGACAGGGTGGGAACAGGGGTGTGGACAGACCCTTTCTTGGTCTAGCCCTCACAATACCTCACGAGAGCTTTTGTTAATTCTTCACAGACCTTCGGGAGATTCCCTTTCTCTGGGCATCCTGCCTGTGATTCCTCAAATTGCACAGTATAGTGGATACCTCAGGGCACTGCTTCCTACAGTCCCCCTTCAGGGCTAGTACTCAGCTGTTAGCCCTCTTTGGGAATTGCCTTAGCTAAAAAGAGCAAAGCACACCCTCTTCTTTTTTTTTTTTTTTTTGAGTTTTAATTTTTTTTTATTCTTATGTTAATCCCCATACATTACATCATTAGTTTTAGATGAAGTGTTCCATGATTCATTGTTTGTGCATAACACCCAGTGCTCCATGCAGAATAGCACACCCTCTTCTTAAGGCAAAATAAAGATCCAGGCTCCTTGCCCCAATTCAGGACAACTCTGAAGAGTTATTTCAGCTTCTGATTTCCCCATGGGGTTGGCTAAGGCCTCTGTTAAGACTGCATCACAGACCAACTCCGCCTTCTGCCCAATTGTGCTTTCTTCTCTTCCTTCCCCAGGTGTTGATCCCAGCATCACTCCCTTATCAACTGACTATGCACAAATCTCCAACTCAGAGTCTGCTTCCTGGAAGACCCAACTCACAACACATCCCCCTCTCCATTTTATCATCCCCTGCCTGCCACGATGGCCCTCTTGTCAACCAATCCTTGGCTCTCTTGACATTTCTTCTCTACACTGACTTCCCAGGGTCACTGATCCTGGGTACTTGGTCACTGTGGCCTCCAGTTATCGGGGAAAAGTCCCCCATCTCTCTATGCATGATTAGCCACCTCATTCTGCCAAAGGGAAGAAAGATCTGGCCTGCTGTCACCATACATATCCATCCAATGCCAATGTGAGCTTCGTCTTTCTTGAGACTCAACCCATCCCACAACTCTCACTTTACTGGAAGGCAGGATATGCTGACTTTATTCATTCCGGGGCCAAAGATTAACAAAGTCTTAGGCATCTTCTCTTGTATATAATTTGGCCAAGATGCCTTCCTACCCACCTGGGCAACAGTGTCAGGTAGCACAGCAAGCCAGAGCCATGGTCCGCTGTTCTTGACTGAGTGTAGCAGTTGCTAGAGCCTGGAGAGGCATCAGAGTAGAACTAAGGGGCAACTGTTGTTGCATTTGTGAGGATCAGCTCCAGTGGGGATAGAAGAGAGCAAACAGGGCCAGAGAAACTATGTATTCAGTCTTCTTCGTGTGAAAACTCTGGGAGTCAGAACCACATATGGACAGGAGGAGAACAGAGCTCAAGAAGCAGGAGAGGCTAGATTGCCATTGAGCAGAGAGGAGGTAAGGGCAGCGTGTGAAAGAGAGGGGAGGTGAAGACAGCCTCTGGGAGAGAGGGGAGGGGAGGGCAGCTCTGAGCAGAGAGGGGAGGGGAGGGCAGCTCTGAGCAGAGAGGGGAGGTGAGGGCAGCCTCTGAGGAGAGAGGGG
>NC_058409.1:126227823-126227951 GCF_002201575.2 Neomonachus schauinslandi
CAGCCTCTGAGGAGAGAGGGGAGGTGAGGGCAGCCTCTGAGCAGAGAAGGGAGGTGAGGACAGCCTCTGAGGAGAGAGGGGAGGTGAGGGCAGCCACTGAGCAGAGAGGGGAGGTGAGGACAGCCTCT